>NW_010171538.1:0-21952 GCF_000695765.1 Mesitornis unicolor
CACAAAGATGATGGAGGGAGGGGAGCATCTCCCTTATGAGGAGCGGCTGAGGGAGAAGAGGAGACTGAGGGGTATAAATTTATAAATTATATTGTTTATAAATTTGTAAAGGGCGAGTGTCAGGAGGAAGGAGCCAGGCTCTGCTCTGTGACAGCCAATGACAGGACAAGGGGCAATGCTCCAAGCTGGAGCATAAGAGGTTCAACCTGAATATGAAGAAAAACTTTTACTGTGAGGGTGCCAGAGCATGGCCCAGGCTGCCCAGAGAGGTTGTGGAGTCTCCTTCTCTGCAGACATTCAAAACCCACCTGGACATGTTCCTGTGTGACCTGGTCTGGTGATCCTGCTCTGGCAGGGGTTGGACTGGATGAGCTTTCGAGGTCCCTATTCTGTGATTCTGTGTAATGCTCCTGTTTGCAGACCAAGTCTGTGTGCAGCCCCTCTCAGTACTGGGAGATGAGAAGCCAGCAGCGTGACCGGGCAGAGGGGATCTGCAACTGCCCTCCATCCAGCACCACGCTCCAGTTTCTCCCATTTCTAGTTCCAGGCAGGGTCTCCAGAGATTTCTTTTTTCCAGCTGGGCCATGCTGACGCAAAAGCTCCCCGCCACATGGGAGAGGTATAAAATGAAGTCTGCAGAGTTGGATAAGCAGCTCGAGCACCTCGCAGAGTGACACATGAGAATCAATGCTGTCGCCAGCTGAGGGACACTTCACTGCAGCCTTTGGACCACAGCACTGATAGATAAGAAAGGGCTTTCAGTGCTTTCCTCAACACCTACAAGTGGACTCCACAGAGCACCAGTTTGACTGCATGGCAAGCTGAGCACCATCTCACCACTAGCTGTGGCAAACACAACCATTAAGCAGTCTGTTATGGCTTGCTGTTGCAGGGAGCCATGTGCATGGGGAACGGGATCTTGAAAAGCGAACGCCTGCTCCCATCCTGCCCGAGATGCAGTGAAACAACCAGTGCACAGTGCCTGGCTGCTATTAAAGGAGTCAGCCTGGCTGTGTCGTTAACTGACCACACAGGACCTGCCCCCCCCCACCACTTTGATCCTCGCTGCGGGGGGTGGCAGTGGCTCCTCTGCAGAGCCCAGCGCGGTCTGAGCCCGTCAGGTTTTGTTTTGTGGCTCCTGCAGACGCCTCCCATGCCATAACATCCACCAGGGATCATCATCTGACAGCACATGGCTACCACGGCTGGGTTTTTTCCGGAGACAAACCAAGAAAGCAACCCTCTTCCTGCCTGCAGGCAGCACAAAGCAGCCCATCACCTTCCAGAATCAGAGCCATATTTTTACAAGGTTCCCAAAAGCTTTGGGGCAGCCCTGGAGGCAGGAGCTGTGCAGCAGCTGCGGTCCAGCAGGCAGCTCTGCGTGTCCTCAGAAGCACTTCCTATGCAAACAGCAGATAAGCTAATGCAGCCTCCGCGATGAAGCATGCTTATGATGCTTTTTGTTCTTGTACTTTTATCCGCCCAGGAAATCTCTGCTCAGAGGCAGCGTGTCAAACAGAGCCTTAAAAAAATTTAAAAAGGACCCTTGGAGATAACGGGGCCTCTCCCCCCATAGCCAATGGCAAGGATAAAGGGGGAGGATATGGAGAGGGAGGAGTATGACATTAAAGAGAGAAAAAAACCCATTTCCTATTGTCCTGGACCCTTCTGCACATACTGATTCCATATGGAGCAAATGCCAAGGGGTATTTCTGTCACCAGAACACACACACATTGCTGAACAGGCCTAGAGCAATAACCCAGCTTTAAGGAACCCCTGCTCTTCTGCTTCATTAGTTCTAGCCCATCTCTGAAAAAATTACCCAGAACCCTTAATTACCAAGAACCAGTCATGCTAGAAACGTATTTTCAACACTTCCATTATTTACCGGTTAGCAATTCAAATGCTTTAACCGGCTGCTCAAACAGGAGGAAAAAAGCCAAGGAGAGGTTGCCAGAGCTCCAGCAGAGCTGCGGGAAGGAGAGCTCCTGACTTCCATGTGTCTGCTGTCAAAAGGAAAAAGGAGTTGAGAGCAACAACGCAGGTACATTAGCATAGGAAGCAGGAAGAGAATGACTAATAGGAAGAAGCTGAACACTCACTTGTGCTGCCTTATCTGTTGTATTGAAAATCTCTTGGCTGGGTCATATTCAAGCATCCCTGAAAAGAAGGAAAAAAGGCCAGGTGTGATCACAGATGCCCTCAGCTGAGCTGAGGACAGGAAGCACAAAAAGCTCTTCCCTTCCCTCCCGCCTCCCCCCACATCACATCCAGTGCTCCTGCAGCGCAGGGAGCGGCAACCCCCAGGAGCAATCTGCTGCACCAGGCCTGGGAGGCTCAGCACAGATCCCCTCTGCCAGCCTCCTCATCAGGTCTGTGCCTCAGTTTCCCCACCTGCAAAGTGGATATGAGCCTTCCTTCCTCCACACTGCAGGACAGGGGCTCGTGCAGCCCTGGATCGTGTGTCTAAGCCTGTCTCCAGGCAAAGAGCATTGAGACTTGGCATTTCACAGATAATGCATTGGACTGGCTCCATGGAAGAGCCAAAGCCTTAGGCACAGCACAAACGCAGTTGCTCAGCATCCCAGGAACTCCAGTTCAGTGAAATCTACTCTGGAAGTACAGCTGGGAGAACTGGAAACATGATCCTACTGTCCAGCCTTCTGCCCTAGCCTGGAGTTTGATCTCTGGCATTGCCTGCTGAGATCCCTGGGGCTGGGGTAAGAAGAGGGGGCAGCAACAGCAGCTGATGTGTGTTCTGTCTAGGAGAGGGAAGAAGATTCCTCAAACAGACTTGCCAGATGTCCACTCCGCTCCACTGCCTTCAAAAAGCTTCACAACTCACCAGAAGGGAAGGGGCAGATTTCGTGATGTTCTTCAGAAACTACCCAATGGGACCTAACACATCTCACTGAGCAGCATCCAAGATACTCCCCAATGAAGGTTCCAAGAATGTATCCATTTATCTAATGAACGTTAACAAAGTCTCACTGTCACGACAGGTATCTTATCCCCTGAAGAAGTTCAAGCCTTACAAACAGGGAGCTGAGGAGCACCACTGCACACGTATTTCCAGATGCTCTCGGGGTAGGGGTGAGAGAATGGGAGATATGGCTGAACCACTCAGCAGAGAAGGAATTTGATCCTGCTGTTCTGCAGAAAGTGCTGCAACGCTTGTAAGACAACATTTAGGTGCTTTTGCAGGGCTGATCCCAAGTAGTTTTCTCACCTTAGCCACAGTTCATGCACTGATGCTGGAGAAAGCCTCATTTTTTCAGTGAGTGCTATGGAACAACTGCCTTACAGTTGAAATAAATATCAGTTTAACACTGAACAGAGCCGATATCAGGGACCCTCTCCCCAAGAAGGGTCATTGCAGTGTGTGCTCCTCCTTTCCCCCGTACCCCAGCATTGTGTCCGTAGCAGCCCCTGCAGCTGGAACGCCACCACAGCTGGGGTGGGGAGGGACCCCCAGGGGTCTCCCCTGGCGGTCACTCTGGGCTGGCTCAAAGCAGGGTCACCTGGCCCAGGGCTGTGTTGGGTTTCGATCGTCCCTGGAGATGGAAACTCTGCAGCCCCCAGGCAGTGCCCCCTGCTCACAGCCCTGCAGCACAGGAGGTCTCCCATTCAGGTGGAATCACTCCTCACCTCACAAGAAATTATAATTGGAAAAGGAGATGGGAAGGGGGTTCAGAGAAAAAAAAAAAGAAATCCCACACCTAATTAAATGACCTATTAAGAAGATTGTTAGACAGCAGCTTCACAGCTGAGCGGCCTAAACATGCTGGCTTTATTGTTTTGTAAAGAAACAGGACTGCAATGAACACGAAGTCCAGGGGACACCAAGGCAAGCACTGGCTGGGTTCTCTTATTAATGTAACCTGAAACAGTTAAGTCGGGACGCCCCGCTAGTTTGCTCCTTCAAAGACCACCTTGCAAGGTGTTTTGGAATCCAGCTTCTTATCATGAGCTCAGGATAGACTTCTGCACATCCAGGCAGAAACAACGGGAAACTCTTCACAGAGATCTGAAGCACAGTGGGGTTCTCTCAGGCCTCCTGCACTTCAATTTTGGGATTAATTTCACTTCGGTGCTTGTAGGAGTTGGGGCATCCTCACAGACAGCTTGCTTTAACCAAAAGGGAAAACCCAACATGCATTCAAATACTTTTTACAGAATGGCAGGGCTAACAAAGAAGTTTAAGGCATTTACCAGATGAAACTGGTACGGACAGACGAAGCTCTGAGGTAAATTATTGAAAAGGGGCCCAGCAGCAGCGGTTACAAAAAGCCATGGTGCAGGGAGCTGCATTGTTCTCAAGCATAAAGATAATTGAGCAAGAAGAATATTTACTTTAATGAAAAAGGACTGTATTTGGGGCAACGTTTGAAAGGAAATGGGAAGTCCAACCACAGAAGACGCGGGTTCACGCGCTCAGCTCCGAGTCACCGATGGCAGCTGTGCGGCTGGAGTCCTGCGCTGAAGGGACTCCACCAAGGCAAAGCACGGCGTGCGTGATGCGCTGCTCCGCCAAGGCAGCCAGGAGAGGCTGCCCACAGCAGCCATGCTCTGCCATTTAGGTCAAGACTGCCGTGCAGCTCATCCATGAGCGGGATGAGCCACGCTGTACCAGGGCGATCCTTCAGGACGCCCAGCTCACAAACCCCCGCTCTGCAGCATTTTGGGAGGACACGGTGCAGTCACAGCACGTCGACAGCCTCCAGGCCCTCTCGAATGACGCGAGTGGCAATCCGGAAACTGGAGACCACGAGCCTGCCCTGAGCTCCTGAAGGCTCAGCCCACACACTCAGTAATCCTGAACTAGCACTGCACTATAGCGTGTGGTGGAGCACCTCGTTTCTAGCACACAGCACGATCTAAGCTACGTCATTTGAGAAGCTGAAGAAATGTAACAAGCTGAAGAAATCTAATCAAGTTAACGAGCTCAACCTGAATTTCACTTCAGTCTCCAGCTCAGATCAACACAAAAAACCACCAAATAAAAGCAGTGTAAGTCCACTATGTAAAATGAGACAGGGCTGTTTCCCCTCCTTCACCCTCCCCAGGCACAGCCAGGCATTTGAACCAGAAACTCCCTCTGCAGGCAAACCTCCAGCCTTCCATCACACACAGAAGTCTCGCCACTGGCTGGGTCACAGACCCAGGACTCCCTGCTGAAGCACCCTGCAGTCCCGGGGACGCATCCTCTCGCCATCGCTGTAACGAGAGGTCACAGCAGTCACACAAGTGAGAAAAACTGCTGAGATGTGAACCAACTCGTCCAGTTCACGAAGTCTGCAGTAGAGCCTGGAAACCAATCCAGATGCTTCATGCAGAGACTGCAGCCTCAGAGCTTTCTTTCAGGAAAAGTGTATTAGGAGAGGAGGAGGAAAAGCTGACCTCGTGCATTTTCTTGTCCAGCAGCAAACTGCCATGAGTTGGTAAGTCATGTGCAGATGGTGACAGAGGAACCTTAGGGCTATTTATAAATGTTTCCACTCGGACACATCTTTACCGACTGCACCCAGAACACTCCTAGCCCTTCTCTTTTCCATCAAGGGAGATTATAAATAAAGCTTCATCCCTGATTAGGGAGACAGAAAGAGGAGCAGCATCCCAACTAATCTGTTGAAATACACTGTCATGCAAGACTCTTCACAAGTCAAATACCACAGGAGCTTTAAGTCCTCTAAATTCTGCTTCGTCTGGAAAGAGGAACAAAGAAATAAAAACAAGCTGAGGAGGAAGGAGGGGTAAAAAACCCACAGTGCTATGGTCAACACAGCACTTATAGCCAGAGAGGAAACGAGCACTTTGCAGCACACCTCCTTCCTTACAACAAAACCAGCAGAAATGCTCGCAGCACTGCAAAGTGCTTTAGTAGTCTTTTAAAAGCAGCCCAATGGCTAAATAAAGTCTCTGGTGAGATGGTGCTGAGCTGTGGGTGTGTCTGCTGCTCACATGAAAGCCTCAGCCATTGACAATCTCTGATCTCCTGGCTTCTGATTCACTTTCGCCCTGCTGCAGGAGCAGGCTCCTACCAGGAAATGCAGATGCTCTGGAGGAAAAGCATGAGCTAAATAAAGCATTTGGGTTGTGTCACCATAGCTACATAGCATCAGCGCTGCAAGGCTTGCCCCTCAGCTTCAGCAGATGCCTCAATACCTGCTGGGTTGTGGACATGCTCAGGCCTTCGAGGTAGAGGGAGCCAGGGCAACCTCGCTCCATAATTCAGGCACCTCAGGCCTGCCGGGTGCTCTAACCGCTAGAAAAAGTGAAGCGTGTCAGACCAGACAAGGAGAATATCAGGAGGTTTTGGCAGCGAGGATGGAGGAGGCAGCTCAGGCAGGAGGAGATGGACAAAAGGCAGCAGGCATGAGGCTCCTGTTTGCAACGAGGCAGATGGAGAAGCAGGAAACTCTGACTCCATGTCTCACACAAGGGATGGAAAGAGAACTAAAGAGGGAGGTATTCTGCTAAGGAAGCACAAGATTTGAAGCTATCAATATCCTCAGGACAAGACAAGAGGAACTGCCACGCTCGCTCTCCCTGGTGGACAGCGCTAAGTGCAGCTGAGAGGCTCATCACAAACCTCAAATGATTTCTGCTGGATGCTTTAGCAGACCAGCCACCACTGGATTTACTCCATTTGGGCAGCTCCCAGGCTCATAAACAGGCCCTGTTTTGAGTCAGCACTCACAAATCAACCACCACACGCAGCTCAGGACACAGCTACCTGGGGCAGGTCATGAAGCACACATCAGTAGGAGGTGCTGGGCCGGCAGCAGTGGTGGCCACGCTGGTCTCGGCCGAGCAGCCAAGGCCTGAGCACCACACCGGGCAGACGTGACCCTATGGGGCAAGGGAGTGAGCCCAGGCTGGAGCTGCAGCTCCTCGCAGCCGCCCACGCAGGAGCCGGGAGCTCACGGTCAGCGCAGCCTTCCCTGCAGAGACAACCACTGCCGTCTCCAGCACAAAGTGCAGACGTACAGCGCTTTGAAATCGCTGACTTTCTGGCTAGCCACAAACTGCAACAGCACCGTGACCACGCAGAGGACACAGCGCAGCACAAACCCTCTGGGTTTAGTGACAGCACCCGTATTACGAGCAGACCTGAGGACACGGGGACGGGAAGCTGACTCAGACTCAGTGCTCTGCAGCCCTCCACCCACACTGAGCTCCCAACCCACGCAGCACAAGAACCAGAAAAATAAACCCAAAACAAGACTGGGTCAGTTCATATTTGGGGTCTGATCTTTCCCAAACAGCTGAAGACAAAGAAGGAGGAGGAAGCCCGTGCCGCGGGCTGGGCAGTGCTATCACATTGGGCTGTTTCACTGCTGCTGAGGCAGCAGGGACTCTGGTCGGGATCTTCCGTGTGCTGGAATCGCACCCTATTGCTGCCAAACAGCCCTCAAGTTGGCTACTGCACACAGCACAACTGCTGCCCTGACCGTGCAGCTTTCTGAAGAAATGGAGACTGCTCAACACCAAACCTCAAACTACTGCAGTGTGTGACAGGAACAAAAAACCCAACCAGAACTCTCAATTCCCTCCTCCTACCCAGAAAGTGCTGCTACTGCTTCTACACAGCCCTGTTGTGGAAGTGGGCACCACTTGCTTTGCACCAGCATCCTCACAAGTATAAACCTGGGGGGGTGGAGAAGGCAACTGGGACTGAAGCACATAAATGCAGGGCAGAGGCTGGTGAGGAAGGACAGCAGAACTCCAGTACTCAGTACTTCACATCGTAGAAAGCCTGGACAAGGAACTTAATTGAGTGTTCTCACTTGCAAAACCTCCATCAATGCTATGATGCCATTTTAAATTTAGCCTCCTGTGGGCTTTGTCTTAATGTTTAAAAGCTTATCAGAGCACAAGAAACATAATACAAGCTCCATAAAGAGCAGCGATTGCAACCCATGCAGGGCTTAATGTATCTTGGGAAAATACCAGTGTTAAAGATCCTTCAAAGTCTTGTTAGAAGGTTCATAAGCATAACCTCCCTTCCTAACAGGATCCTGCATCTTCACAGGATACTTGGAATGAACGCTCCATGTAAGCTAAGCGTTTCTTGCACCTATAGACTCTGTCCACTCGTTTTATCAGACTCACCTCTCAACAAGTCTGAGAGTGGAGGACCACAATCCTCTGGAATCACGTAGTCACCTTTCCCGATGTTTTCAAATAACTTATAGATATTATCCCCTTCAAAAGGATACAGACCCGTTGTAATGTTGTATCTGTAAAGGCAGAAGGAGAAGCTGCGTGAGAAAAAGCACACAGAACGGGAGTTCAGCTCTTGCGTGACTGTGGAAACCACAAGAAGCCAAGAGGAAGCTAAAAGATGAATATTTGACAGTATTTGGAATGCCTCTTTAAACTGAGCCTTCCTTTATCACAGCCTCTTCATTCACATGAGTCAAAACCACCAAGACATCTCCCTGACAGGCTGGGATGGAAGAAACTTAAAAAAATAAATACTAGAGAGATTTGTGGTTTCCATTATTACAGCAGCTGTGTATCTCGGGTGCTGAGAAATGGCTGGCAGAGTTACACACAGAGTAAAGGGTACTTTCTTCAGGATTACAAGCACTCCAGGGAACATACACCCGTCCAAACAGGGGACCAACACCCTTACACCCTCCCTGCTCCCCTCAATAACACAGCACAGACCAGTGTCAACGGCAGACACCACAAGACTGAGCTATCCAGGGGCTGGTAATGTTGTATTGCGATTCCCAGATGTTGCACGGGCACTTACAGCGTGACCCCTGCGGACCAGATGTCTACTTTAAAGCCAGAAAAGGTGTCAAGGCCATTGGCGATTTCTGGTGGCTGGAATGCTGGCGACCCTTGGCTTGTCCTGCACGTGTCGTCCTCTGCAAACGGATGCAGCGCCTGCGGCAGAAGAGAGCGGTGAGGTGAGCTGCAAACGTTACAGGCAAACTGCAACTGTAGAGCAGCTTCACCTGGGAAAAAGAGGGAGACTCTGCTACTGAACACCTACTTACACATAACGAGAACACGCTGTCACAGCAGCTGCTGCCAACAGTGACAGCTCTCGCACCTCTCCTACCTAAGGCAGGCTTCATACACTAAGGATAAGGTTATGTAGCTTATTGCCATTGCACCGCACCGTGGGGCTTGTCTCAGACACAGATATGCTTCCTGGATGGAAGTTTTGTGCTGTTATCAACAAAAGTGTTTTGCCAATTACAAGAAATACTCAGAATCACTCTGAAGCACTCTGCAAGCTTAACGGAACAAGAGCCTAAACGCACACTAAATCAGTCGACACCGCAAAGGTGACCTAAATCGAGCGTCACGCTTCCCACACTCCTCCCTGCCGCAGCTCTCACATACCTCTGCTACGCCCAAGTCGGATATTTTTAGTGTCCCGTTGGTTGTTAGCAGGAGGTTCCCCGGTTTTATATCCTTGTGGACAATCCCTTGGCTGTGCAAGTATTCTAAGCCGTCGATAAGCTGACAAAAGTACCTGCAGGAAGAGTCAGAGGAAAAGAGTCAAGCATGTCCATAGTCTTAACACTGTGTGAACTTGCTCCAACAGGGCATGGGAGAAAAGGCCTATCCAGCCAGCAGAAAGGAGAGTTTTGCTGCACACGTGGTCAGAGACCATGGACAGGCCATTACTACAAGGTAGCAAGCACTGCACATTGACAGCTTGGCAACAACTCCGCATGCACGGATTTTATCTCATAATATCCAGAAAAATACCTGACGACGTGCCTGTATTTCACCTAGGCTGTCTGTAATCTCAGGCACCTTTTTTAAGGAAAATTAAAATATAGATATTAAAATACGTAGTTATCACAGATTTGCTGGTCTGCACTGATTTCAGGTACGTGACAACCTTTTTGCATCTATTTCCAGAATTCTGAGGTTCCTTTACTTGCAGAGTGAAAGGGACTCCAGATTATCCCATCTGCTAACTAAACAAGCTAACAGATCATGCTGGATATTGCCAATCCTTAATCCAGCCAGAGACCTTTAATCTCTTTTCTGACACTGAACTGCATGGCTTGTCTCCATTTAGACAGGGCGAGCCCTCCCGGATCCTTCACTGGATGCCAGAGCTGCAGGAAAGGGGCCAGGAAGGGTTGTTGTGTATCTTGTGAAGCAAAACGAGAGATAAAATTCAATAGAAAGATGTCTTTTCTTTCCAGAATCCGAGGGCTGTGCCTGCCACCACTTCATTTGTTTTTCATTTTTTCAATGGATGTAGAAGATGCAGTTCTTACACTAAACCAGCTTTGCTTTCAAGCGCAGCCAGCAGTCTAAGCAGCAGAGTAGAACGTGCTCTTGGACTGATGAAAGCCAACGCAGGCCAAGGAACAAAACCGTACTTACCCATGAGCCTGAAAAACTGGAAATCTCTTTTCTGGGACACTGTCCAGCATCTCCTGCATCCCACACACACAGTACTCCATCACCATATACGTGAAGGCAGAGTTAAGGAAGCCTCAAGGTTAAACACTTCAGGCAGTTGCTGTGTGAGGGCTGCAGCCCCGTTCCAGCGCAACGGCCGAGCTGCTGCACGGGCAGCCCTGCTACCCAGGACACACCTGAGAGCAGAGCTGCGCTGCACCTTCTTGCGGCAGGCACCCTACCTTCCTCCCACCAATGGGAGCATGCAAAGAACCAGAAGAAAGTTGTTCTGCTTAACAGCTGCAACTTCATGATCAGACCTGAAATGGGATGCAAATGTCACAGACATTAAGCTGGAGATCTCACGAGTGTGACAGAAATAGGGTAATACGCTGGAGTGGCAGCAAGAAGTTAGGAAAGCCCTGGCAGTAGAGCTGTGGCACCTTCTCCCAAAACCTCGGCTGATTTGCACTTGCCACAGCAGTGAACTCCCAGCCCCTTCCTCAGGGTTTGTTATTCTTCACTGCCCGTTTCACAGCAGCACGGCTGCGTGCACTGTTCAACAGCTGCTGCCTATCCCATCCCCATGGTGGCGTTTCAGTAGCAGAGAAAGGAGCCCTGGAGAGCTGGGAGCTTTCTTGAGACTGCACGGATAAAAACAGCCACAGCAGAATGCCAGTGGTGGCACTTGTCAGCGTTTGTGCTCCTGCAGCACACTCCAGTTTTCATCTCCTTACGCTTTAACGTTGGCCCAAACAACGGGAACTACACAACTGCCTCCAGCACAACCACCTCTGTTCTCCTCCCCTCCCCGGGCTGTTCAAGGCAGCCTGAGCTGAGCGGCTGCAGAGAATGGGCCCTGAGACATCTGGTGGCTCTGCCAAGGGAGTGCACCTTCGAGATCCGGAGCACAGCAAAGCACAACCGCTCTGCTCTCCCTGACACAAAGCGTCTCCTCATCACTCTAATCACTCCTGGCAGATGCCTTCTTAACCTAAGCCCAAAATAAGTTGCTTATGTCCCAGAATGCCACCTTAACTCTCGAGGCAGGAGAGGCTAAGGAGATGACCTGTGCTTCGTGTGGGATCTGTGCTGAAGATTGTGTTGCCCTTTGCAGCACGTTTGATCGAGAAGCTCAAAGCACTGCCTAAACTCATCGCATCTGTGCCACATTGCCCCCAGGAGCTGCTCTTCAGAGGGACACTGAAGCACTGTAAGATGTGGTGATGGGCACAGTGCCACCCAGTACATCAGTGGAAACGGGAACAGCAGAAAGAGCCCCCAAAATGAATTCCTACTGTTTCTGGCTGGGGAAGAAATCTGTGAGCTACTTATATCACAGTGACAGGGAAGAATCAACGCTCCCACCTTCAAGAGAATATACCAACAGCAGATCACATAGACCAGCTCCTGGCAAGCAAACCCTGTCTCAGCTTCAACCTCAAAGGACAGCCCCATTCTGGTGTCACTGGCTGCCAGTGTTTTTCACTCATCCTTTGTACCCCAGCCAGCCTTGGCTGATCCACGGATCCCAGTGCAGACCTCCAGGCTGGAGCAGACCCGTTACAGGTACTCAATAAGACCCAGGCTCTCAACTCCTCTGATCAATAGGGTCCTGCTCCCTCACACGGCTGCACCACTGGAAACAGGAGCTGTCGGAGGGTGCCTGCTAGGACGCTGCTTATTGAGCTGGGTTTATTTCTGCCTGGATTAGCTCTCCATTCATCAACAGTTCTGCATTCCCAGCCACAGCAGGTCATCAAGGCAGCCCATTAAATACCAAATGCAGTTGATCTTTTTAACCCAGTCAGCAGAGCTTTCCCTTTACCAAAGAAAAATCACCGAAGGCAGGCAGGTTGTTAAAACATCACCTCCCCACTGCAAACACGGCTGGAGCCTGCAGTTCACTTCTAGCAACAGCAGAAAACACAGGTGAGAACAGAGTCCTTCCTTCTTCTACCAGACCCATTTCAAGTGCCACAGTGGTCATTCTGGAAATGGGGACCTTTTCCACTGTTAAGGAGGAAGCTGACATTTCTCCCCCCAGCTCCTGACTCAGGTGGCACCTTGCACAGCTTCCTGCAAGGCCCTTGCATGGGCATGAGACAACCACAGTGCAGAGAGCAAGGAACTGCCCCGCAGAGGAGCGACTCCCTTCTCGGCTGGATCTGTTCCCAAACCTGTTTACCACGAGGCTGCACAAGCATTCACACTGCCACATCCCAGGCACAGGCAGTACCAAGGGGAAGCTGGAAAAGATCAAGCAAGAACACGTCCATGGATGGATTCCCACTCCCAGCCCCAGTGGAAACACTGCATTTCTCCAGTATTGCCACTCTCGTGCACAGAACAAGCAGCTATGGCAACAAACTTCCTAAGAGTGGAGAAGCAGATAAAAAGAGCAAAGTCAACCTGTACTTGCAAGGGGAAATCACTGAAAACCAACTTGTTCTTTTTCAAACACTACTGCTCAGAACGTAAAGCGAGGAACGTCCCTCCCCTCTCTGCTCAGAGAGGTCCCATTTCTCAATGACCATTTTGGGTTGTCATCACCTGCTACCAACACATGAGGTCTCTCTCGGGCTCCTTTTTCCCATGCTTCTCCTTTAGCATCCCAGCTTCTCATTAATTAAACGGTGTCTTTCTATAGACAGTAATTGAATTACGGTTCCTTCGGTCTGTTACGGCTACAAAACACAAGCAAAAGCTGTCAGGCTTTTTTATAGTAATGATTTGGTGGCAGAGTAGTCAATCTAATTAAAGCACAAAATTAAATTACTCATTATATGAAGTACTGTAATTGAAAGGCAGTATTTAGAAAACACTGTCAAAAATAAGAGCAACCATTTATAACACGACTACACCAGAACTGCAAAACATGCTTACAAATGGGTTCAAGCCAAGGTGTGAGGACACATTAGAGACCATCGGGCCCCTCGCTGTTTTTTCATGGCATTTCATGGTACGACACTGTTTGGTGTCTGCACTCGGGGACACCGCGCTGGAGTAACGCGTTACAGCCTGAAGGATGCACCGAGGTTACAAACCACAGCTTGGATCAAGACCTGAGCAGTTCGGTCTCAGCCAGCAGAGCTGCAGATCTCACAGGAGCACAACGCTTTCAGTGTCTCACGACTGCTGTGAGATTTAGGTCACTTACAGCGCTGTCACGAAGGCTTTCATGCAAGCAGCAGAGTAGAAGAGGCTCGGGCGGGCTCAGCTCACCTCTCCTGGGAAGGATGACAGCAGCAGAGCACACCCACAGCCCACGGCCAGGGCAGCGCCACAGCAGGACAGACCCTCAAAGGGGAGGGGAGAGCTGCAGGCATCCGGGTGCCACAGAACCAGTAAATACCTAAACCAGTGCCAAGGGCTTAGAGGAAAAAGGATCACAAAAATTGATTTCCCATAGCACAGACTATAAAAGGTCCATCTTCAGGGAAAGCAAGCACCAACACACCACAGCCAGGACAGGAGGTTGGAAACGACAGAGCCACGGCTCTCTCCATCTCCAAGCTGCTGAAGGTCACACAATAACACACAGGATTTGAGGGTCAGATCTCCCCTACCCCAGCCTTGCATCTGTGACTTGGGGACCAGATTTCATTTCCCAACTGAGAAACTTCAGAAAACATACTTGTGTGGAAAGCATTCCAGACACGCAGTGTGTTTAGTACCAGTGAAAGCCCTTTTAAGCTTAAGAAACATTCAAAAGGGCCTCAACAAAAGCAGAGCTATTATGATACAACATTATAGCAGAGAATGAGAATCCAAACCTTATTAACAACTGTGTGAAAAAAGGATATATTTTCTGCTTCTCTTCGTTGTATAATACATCTACCAACTGGATAACGTTTTTGTGCCGTAATCGTCGCAGCAGCTGAATTTCCCTGCAGGAAGAGAAAGGGAAAAACGTTACATTTAAAAAACCCTATCTCCTTACTGTGGAATTAAATTAATGTTTTCGAAGTCACACGGATTTTGAAGACACTTCAAAGAGCATCGGTCCCAGCCTCTTCACCCAAGACCGCCTCTGCGCGCTGTCAGACTGAAGGTCTTGATGTTCCTGAACCCCTCGGTCTAAGGTCAGACCACGGAAGTCCTCACTGGGCACTGTCCAGGACTGGAACAAGTCGCTTCCCAGTTAACACTGCCCAGCCACCTTGCTCTGGGCAGGAATTCAGCCTATTGGTGAACAGGAGCAGAGCTGTCCTCAAGGAGCAGCCTACCTTTGTGGAGGACATGAAGTGGTCATAAGAAGCGCCTGTGCCGGCGCTTTCAACACAGGCTGCGTTACATCTGCTAATACAAGGGTTTATCCTGCACTCCAACGTGGCTTTATTCCCGTTCTACACACAAGATCTGCACAGAGCTCCCCGTTAGCTGTCAGACTGGTCCGCAGGGGGATGCTGACAGCCCAATGGCCCCGTTCAAAGAGGGGCAAGATGCCAATGGTGAGCTTGGTCAGAAGCTGCACATCACACTGAGTGAACCCACAGCAAACTGCTCCTGTTGAGACCCTGCCAGCCTCTCAGACACTGGGATGTGGGGACACAGAGCAGCCTTGGACACACTGCAAGCCCCTGCCTGCACAGGCCGCACCGGCCAGGCCTTGCAAGGACTTGGGGCAGGGAACCAAACCTCTTCCTCCTCTCACCCACACCAGAGGGGTTCACTGTGTCCCCCACAGCCCCCTCCTCAGCTCACATCCCTCTCCTCCCTGAGCACACACTTGGCCGTTGCCAGCTGCTGCTAGGGCTGGCTGAAAGAAAGGTGCAACCGGAGCTGAAACCTGCCCTCCCAACTGTTCAGCAAGGCAAAGCCCACCCTGCTTTGCCCCACACATCCAAAGTGTGGCTTTAACAGCTCCCCTCCAGCTGAAGCTCTTCAGACAGCACTGACTGCCGGGAGCTCAGCTCACGATCAGCTCTTCAGTCAGATCCTGAGGACGCACTGCGTCGGTGGGTACTGTCAGATCTAGGGCAGTCATTTCCAATACAAACCTTTCATGTTTGCACTTCGTGCTTCTTTATATGTAGATGTCATCCAGAGTTACAGGAGCAGAAATAAATCTGCTCAGGCTTCCAGTGCTTGTACTTCAGGGGATGTTTTGAACCGGTTTCGTGACTGGGAACAGCCCCCCCAGATGTCAGCATACAGCACCGTGCAGTGAGGAGGGCTCCTGCTGCCACAGGCACTGCCCGGTGCCCAACACGGCACAGCAGCCACACGCAGCACAGCCCATTGCAGCACCAATGCTGTGATTTGGCTGGAGAGCACCTTGAACATTAGCTACTTGCCAAAAACATTAACACGGAGTTTCTGTACCTAACAAGCAATTCTTTCTGATAGCTGTGGCATTGCGAACACCACCGATCTGAATTGAATCTTCTGTTTGTGGAGGATAAATAATGTGAAACTGAGTGAGGAGATGCCTTCTCTGGCTATGAAGATGGACCCCTGTACCTCAGCTCACATCAGCTCCTTTGATCTCTGCCTCCTGGGATTCCACGCTGTGCCCCAAACCACATTTTAGCATCTTTTGCATCCAACTCGGCCTGTGAAACCCCAGAGGATGGCAGCTGCGAGGAGGAGCAGGAGGATCAGGCCAGTCAGGTCAGGGCGGTTCTGTCAGTGTCTGCAGTGCAGATCCTGCTCTTTGCTCTGCTGCTGCTCCACTCGGGCTGTGCTGAACCACACAAACTCCTTCCCCTCGCTGCTAGGTGAGCTGCTCCAAGCACGGGTACATCCCAACAGCCTTGAGAGCAGCCGGACAGGGACTTCAGAGCACAGACTCTGCCCAAACACACGGCACAGCGCTCAGCCCTGCCTGCACCATTAGCCAGCCCCTAGTAACAAGCTGCGGCCAGCAAAGGCTTCTCCACGCACCACTTCTGATGAACAAACCAGGAACTGCTCCTTGACGGGCTCATGAGATGCAGGAATGATTAAAGATCTTTTAGGGATCCCCAAGCTGTAGTATCACTTATTTCACTACCACAGTTTAGGCCAGACACTCTTCCTTCATCATATATGGCTTCAAAAAAATTACAATAGCAAATGAAACGCAGGATAAGGCGGCAAAGCTCAGAAGTGTTTAGTTTAAATGGCAGACGGATTTGCAAAGTGATGCAGCCGCTCTAATTATAGTAATGACCAAAAGGCTGAAGTGGATTAAATTAGCATAGAAACCGCAGCCAGCACTAGCGCAGGTCTAAGAAGTTTGTGCACGATGAAGGGAGACACTTGAGTGCTCGGACCACGGCGGGAGAGGGACTGAGCACTCAGTTAACTAAGGCGGCTGTGCGGGGATGGCAGAGCAAGCTCCCAACACCAGAACACATTTCAAATCCTGATTCCTGTAATACAGCTCGAAAGCGCATTCCTTCCACCCTTAACAGACTAAGAAATACTTCACATTTCTGTAATGACATTTTTCCAGGAGGACTTTGTGAACCCATCTCAGAGCCAGCGAGGTGCCCCTGCCTCAGGGCAGCGGCCGAGCCGTCGGTTCCCGGAGGAAAGATTATTCCTATTTTTAGCTCCTCGCGTGCTGGAACGGCCGAGGAGCGGGGACAGCTGGACCACAGCCACCCCGTCCCATCTCGGTCTGCGGGCTTCACCGAGTCACTGAACACAGGCGCTCGCCTCAGCAGAAGGTGCCCACATTAACTTTCAACCAAGCAGAGTTTAATTCACCTAAACCCAGCCCTCCACATGCGAGGATGCAGCTGGCGCTGCCATCCCTGTGGGAACCTGCGCCTCCTCGTTCTCATGAGTGATGTTTCAGATAAGCGACCGAGCAGAGCACTTCACCATTCCCTCCTCAAAGCAAGCTCTGCACATCTAGGCACCCCCTGACAGGAGAGGGGCCGACGTCCTGACCTGTTGGTGTCTGATGCTGCAACGCTCACCCCAGCACGGCAGAGCTGCCCGTGCTCTCCTATGGATCCCCATTGCTACCACGTCGCCACTGACCCAAGCAGATTCCAGCTTGGCAAAGGGCTCAGATCCCGGTTACATCCACAGCCAGGAGCGAGGGATGGGACAGCACACACCAGCTTCACTCACCTCCATCCAGGCCCACGCCTCCACCGAGCCCTCCCTTCAGCAGAGCTGGCCCTGTTTTGGGCTGTGAGGCTCTTCACTTGCAGACCCAAGAAGCGAATCGCCCAAGTGCAGGACTCCTACACATTTTACACCTCCAAGGAACTCTAATGAGCATATATTCAAACCTGAGTAATCACTGAGCATGGTAAGTACAGCACAAGACACTTGGGATACACACAGAAAGTCCCAAACACTTAATTAAAATGTGAGGCTATTAGCACACAGTTTTATTAAACTTGTGCTGCTAGAGACAAATAGCCTTCCAGATTCCCCTTCCTCTTTTTGGCAGTGCTACTAAACTCAGTTTTTGTTTAACTGGAAGCAGTAACGAGCCCCAGCACCGTCTGGTTGACCAAGCCACCCCAAGCCTTCTCTGAAGGGACAGGAGAGAAATGAAGATTCCCGGCACTGACTCAGGGAAACACGCGTCTCACGAGTTCAAACCCTTGACATCCTTACTGGGATTTGCAGCCTCCCGTGGCTCGTTTTTCAGGGGCAGAACTGGAGTGTTCTGGGGTAGAGACGAACAACCCAATTTCACAAGTCTCAAACACGTTTCTAAGTCCCCAGAGCCCTTCGCTCGTGCTGGGACGTGCACCCCGCACAGGGGACGAGGCTGCAGGGACACAGACAGCGCTGACAGCTCCAGTCCCTCACACCTGAGGCAGACCCATGCGACTCACCGCAATAATTTCATTACAGCTCTGTCACACAAACCGAGTCACAAGCTTTTCACTGGTCAGTGAGAGATGCTGGAGATCACTTCAGCAGGGACAGGCCCGGTCTCCGCAGGTCACAGCAAACTCCACGACAAGGTATTTCAAGACTGACCCTGTAAATGGTCACTCCCAAGAGACGAGTGCTGTCAAACCCAGCCTGAACACCAGACCTGGCTGCCCTGACCCTCTGCCAGGGCACCCACAACTCATCTGCAGCATTATAGGAAGAAATTCACCCCCAGAGAGCAGCCCAGCAGTTACAATGTTGTGCAGCGACTCCACGGCAGAGAAAACAGCTCGTGAGGGATTCGGAGACTCTCACTCCCGGTCACTCCATTGACCGTGACCACAAGCGCTCTGGAGGAGCCTCCTGCCTGCACACCCAGGGAGGGAGCAGCGGCCGCTGGGGCAGAGGAAGAGGCTTTTCCTCTCAAAGGGCCCCCCCTGAAGCTGGGCCGTTCCCCACGATCGCAGCACCTCACGCACCGAGCTGCAGGCATCCTGCTCTGATAAGAACACAAGTGGGGCAGGAAGCAGGCCCCTAGCACAGGAATTGCCTATTTACTCCTTCATGCACTTAGGAGTAGCTTAGAGAAAGCAAGCAGAACTTGGTGGTGGGATTCAGTCCACAACCTGATTCTCTGCCGCTCTATCACACAGGAGGAGTTTGTGGGTATAAACCACTGCAAGCTGCCCAAAGGCAGCTGTGGAAAGTGGAATTTTAGTGGAGTTTGGCCAAGCAACGTGCCCTTAAAACAAAATGGGATCAGCAGAGTGCTTCCAGCGCTGCCTGGAAATGCAGCAGTGCTCCACAGCGACCAGCCAGACCACGGGGGTTTGATGGAGGACCTCACCACTGCAGGTTTATCAGAGCAGAGAACTCTCACCGCCTGTCATGGCAGGGCCAAAGGGTTTTGGTCGGGTTGGATTTCTACAGCTACCACGAAAATATGGCATTTTGCCTCAAAAAAAAAAACAAACTGAAGAAGGAGGAAAAGCAAACAGAGAGGTGGGCAGAGAAAAGGACAAGGTGACAAAAATAGGAACTTGAACTAAAGTAAACCCTCGGTACAAGGCAACATCTAAAATCTGCTCGCTGTTTGGAAGCAGGTGCTGCTGAGCCAGAAAAACATCCCCAGCGCAGCAGAGCGGTGCTGGTGCTGCTCCAATGACCAACCCTAACGAACCCAACGGGCCCTCCACGGGCAGGCTCTGAGCACGAACGTGGCCTCCACTGAGGTCACTGCGGGCCACGGGACCAGCACCACAGCTCTGCTGGCACCAAGCAACTCCCCCTCACTGAGATGGGAAAAACTCACAGTTAAAGTTTCAGCAAGGAGGGAAATGTCCCTCTTCTTCAGGGGAGGCTGTGGGTGCAACCAAAGGAAGGGGCAAGGGTGGAAAGGGACACTCAGCCTTTACCAGAAAAACAAGACACGTTTTATTACACATTAACCAGCAGTTCGCTCTGATTCTGAACTTGAGCCAAAGGAGGGAAAGGGAGGTCCCAGCGCTGGGATCCACGACTGTTCGTGGACGAGGCCGTCGCCACGGGTCAGAA
This sequence comes from Mesitornis unicolor, assembly GCF_000695765.1. Classification (NCBI taxonomy): domain Eukaryota; kingdom Metazoa; phylum Chordata; class Aves; order Mesitornithiformes; family Mesitornithidae; genus Mesitornis; species Mesitornis unicolor. The sequence goes on from NW_010171538.1 coordinate 19,781, forward strand.
GGCAAAGTGACACTGCCGGGAGTCACAGGATGTGAAACAGCTCGCACGGAAACGCAAACCAAACCCAGGAACAGCAGCAGGGCTCTGCCAGGGCAGGGCCGCACGCTCTGCATGCCACAGCCACAGATGTGGCACAAGAGGCTCCCGAACGCCTCGCCGATCGCCCTCCACTGCCAGATAAACCCTGGTGGAGTTGGTTCAGCTGCAGGAGGCTCCCCTGGGGAGCAGATAAACAGCTCTGGTAGGGCTGTGACAAACACCCTGCGGAAACACGGCCCGAGAGAGGGGAAGCTGCAGATGAGGGGCGACCCCAGGCCTCCCCCAGCTCATGTTCATAAGTTGCTGGTGCCCCCAGTAACCAGCCTGTAACTGGGACCACGAAAGCTGCCAAGCGCAGATTTGGAGTCGCTGGAACAAGAGGCTGACAACCTCGTCCCCATTTTACTGCTGCAGAAATTGAGAGGAGCCTTGAATGACTCCCAAACTCGTTGGTCAGAAGCAAAACCAAGAATAAATCCCAAGACTTCCTATGCCCATTGGGTGTGCAGCCCATCGGGCCGTGCTGCGGGCACCCCCTGCAGGGGTGAGGGCCATAGGTGCCATCCCAAAGCGCTGAGGAGCTGCACACCCCTGACAGGTACACAAACAACAGACCACAACCACACAAGGCTTGTTTCTGCATTCGGCTGCACCACCTCGTGCCTCTCCTGGCCAACAGCCCCACACTTTACCTCTTCAAGGTGAAGCCTTACGGAGGAATTGCTTTAAGAAATGCTAGTTTATCCTTTAAGCAATATTATTAAAAACCTGGTGTGTGTTTCGGGCTGTCTGCTCAGATGTTCCTGCCTCCCCGACCCTCCAGAACCAGCCCTGGCCCCATCCCCAGCTGCACCGAGCGCTGCGGTTATCCTGAACACCTCGCCCAGGACACACCTCCACAGCTGATCCCTGGTAGGGCCACAGCACAGAGCCTCAGCTGGAAAACAACGACCAAGCGAACCCCTCGGTTCCCTGCCACCAGAAACACTGACTCACTTTTTCACGTTTGCCTCCCCGTTGGGAATCCTGCGCAGCTTCTTCTTCTTCAGGATTTTCACAGCTCTCCTACAGAGGGTTTCAGAGTCCAGCATCTCCTTGACTTTGCCGTAAGACCCTTCTCCAAGCAAGTCTCCCATCAGGTACTTGCCGATGAGCTTGGCCCTTTTCCGCCGTGGCTGGTAGATGACCTCAGTGGAGTCGATGCGATGGATGAAAGTGTCCATGCCCACAGACATCAGCTCGCCCTCCGCAAACATGCCCAGCTGCTGCGGCTCCTGCATATCCATCCTGGATTAAGTTCCTTAACCTGTTTCCTTAAGCGCCGAGGGGTTTAATCCTATTTGTTAGTTGCCAACACTCCCTTTTACTCCTTCTTGAAAAAAAAAATCCAGAAGATTGTACAAACATGAATAAAAAAACAACAACAACAAAAAAAAACCTACGAGCTGCTTCCAGCTCAATCAGATGCTAAAAGATCCAGGCCCGGCTCCAGTAACACAATGTCTTTTAAAAACAATATGTATCTTTGACCAGATACCCTCAGTTTGGGACTTACTTTGCTTCCGACCTGGTCCCACCGTTAGGGTTCGTTCAAGTCAACTCGGCCTTCAAGTGGGCCCAGTTTGATTCTTAAGTGCTAGGTCATCCTCCGGGACTTCAGGCCACCACGTAAAACCAGGCGACCGCCGAGTCTCTTTCGTGACTTTCCATCCCTAGATCACAGTCACCAGCGCGGCGCGGGACGACGGGGGAAGCGCTGCTGCCCTGCCCTGCCCAGGGACGGGCACGGATATCGCTTGGGTTTTTCAGCCGTTCGGAAGCTGGAACCAAGTTTCTTTGAAGGAATTTTCAGAAACAATTCTAACGTCTTCGTTTTTCACGCCTACAAAAGTTTGAGGCCTTCGGTGTCTATCGAGATCTCCCAGGGGCATCCTTCAACCACCCGGATTCCGCCTGGCACATGATGCGACCCATGGCACATGATGCGCCCCAGCCGCCGGTGCAGGTGTCAGCCAGTGCCAGACAACGCCAGACCTGCGGAGCTTCACCGAGTCACCTCACGGCGGGAGCAGCCGGGAGGACGCGCTTCTCTGGCCCCACAGCCCCAAACTCCCATTCCCCTGCAGCAAGGGC
>NW_010171539.1:0-38920 GCF_000695765.1 Mesitornis unicolor
TATATATATATATGTATATATATATATATTTAATTTAACATGCACCTCCTACCTCAGTGGGACATAGCCCCATGGTGCTGGTGTGAACTGGAGGATGAAGACCAAGGGTGCTCCCTATCACCATGGATGGTGGCACAGCAGTGCTCACTCCTGCTGTGGGTGACTTCTCCACTGCAGGTTTGAAAGAGGTTTTCCAGTGCAATGACAGAAGTTAACAAGGACAGTTTGTCCAAAAAAACAACCCAGGCTTCAAAAGAAAACAAAAAGTCTCCTTTAGTGGACAGTCATGCAGAAGACTGGTGAAAACTGGCTTGTCTGAAGTCAGTTTAAACATTGAAAAACACTAGCCTTTCCAAAATCGACACCTTTTACTTCATTGAGGAATTACAAGCAGTGAAACAGAAATACAAAATCTTTCCTGACTTGATATATTAAAATAAAAGAAAATCTTTATCCATTTTTATTTACAGCAAAAACACGACTAAGTGACTTTAGGGCAGAAGTTTTTCTTGAAACACTGACTTCTAGGATAGTGTTGGAAGTTGGGACTTAAAATGTAATTGAATAAGAAAATAATCTGGAAGGCTGAGATCATCCAATCAGAGAATAAACACAGGCTATGTATCTTATGAATGCAAATAAAATTCAAGGAAATTTGAATATCAAATGCATTCCATGACTTGTTTTTGAACATCCACCTATAGTTTGAGACTCTCTTACATATTTTTTCCTTATTTATAAAAATAAAACAGCAAACAGAGAAACAGAAATTATTTCAAGCACCCGCAGGTTTCAGAAAATATTTTCTTTTCTGCAGAAAGCAGTTCAAGAATATCTACATCTTACAGTACTATAAAATTCCCTTTTAAATTCTGCATGACGATTACACATTCTGTTAAATTTGATACAATTTTTCCTGATCAGATAATTTACAGAAATTATTTGTAAAATATTTCAAACAGCAACAAAGTTTCTCACAATCTATTAGCAGACAAACTCATAAAGGGAAAATAGAAGAGAACTGAATTGAATAAATTTCTCATTACAATTTACTCAGTCAGCTTTTATTTAAATGCTTGTTAATCCTTCGAGGATTCATGTAGCACAATCTTATAGTAGCCCTGGTCAGGAATTACAATATCTGAAGTGTGATTATTCTTCTAAAAAGCTGTATTCTCAGATTTGCCATGCAATGCCAAAGCTGAAAAAAAAATGGTTTGGAGCCCTCAGAACATTTTGTTTTGCTAGTTGTTTTCTCTGGAAGAAAATCATAATTTGTTTCAATCATGTCAAAACATTACAGCACAAAATACAGTATAACACAATAATGTAATGCAGTATCTTAGAAAATAGGTGTATAATAAATGTGTCAGATTTGCTCAAATACAAAATTTTATAAAAACTGATAGCTGTCCTATGAAAGATTTGGACAGACCGAACTGTCTCCTGACCTTTCCTGACCATGTCAAAACCTCATGCTCTCTTTCTCTGCCCATAACATGCAAAGGAGTCACTGTGAAACACTACTGAGCGATCACCTAGACACCATGAATTATCATTTCTAAACTTTTAACTATGAAGTTTTGTCAAGAAAACCTCTCCAGTTCCACAGGCACCCAAGAATATGGTGTTGGCTTGGCTGGAAAACCATAGGAACACTCAACTGATTTGTTTCTGTAAGGGTTGCCTTACACCTAGACATGAAGTTCTTAATCATGGGTCCCTTACCGTGACACCATCCTATAGTAAAAAAAAAACCTGGGGTTGAAGTAGAAATGAAAGAAGACTCACATTACACAGATTTAAATACAGATCATGCATTTTAGAGCTCCAAAACAGCTGTAAGATAGAGCACAGAACTAAGTTTACATATCCACCTGGGGTTTTAATGAGCTGCAAAAGGGCTCGCTCTCTTTGTGTTCCCTGCTGTTAACAAGCTGTCCAAACACCTGTAAAGCCTCACCACAGGGATTCAGCTCCGCAGCACAGCATGCTTCCCCAAGGGTGCTCCTGATGTGGGGATATGTGTTGCCTGTCCACATAAACTTTCCCTTGGCTGTAGTCACAGTCAAACCTCCTATCTCTGATTTTCACTTGAGCAAGACATAAGTTTAAACCTCCTTCCAGAGGCTTATTGACTACCCCCACCTAAAGATGAGCAATGTTCTTGCCTCTTGCATCCGCCCATGTGGAATCACCTCCTGTCAAAACGATGAAGGGTTCAGCTAACTGCAGACACAACAGCGGCTTGTAGGGAGGTTAACCACCACCACTGACCCATGGAGGCCCAGCTCAGCTCCTCCAAGTCAGCGTGGCAAATAGACATGGAGAAGCAAGGTTTGCAGGAGTCCATATGTCGTGGTTTGAGCTAAATAGAACTAATTTTCCATTTAGTGATTTTACTTTTCAGTTCAGTCTCTTTTAAGTGACTGAACTTGCTGAAAACTGGCAGCATGTTTTTCCCAAACAGCACTGCTAGAAGATATGCTCAAGGTCAGTTGTCTCATCATGGGTGCTGTGTCTGCGCCTATGGGGGGGAAAGTGGACCCAAAACGGACCAACTAGGTATTCCATCCCACATACGTCATACTTGGTATAAAAACCGAGAGATCACGAGGGTCTCGTGCCTTTTTTCCCTTTTCACCCGTCTTTCATCTTGGAGCCCTTCCAGCTCAGACCGTTCCGTCCGTCTCTATCCTGCAGAGACTGAGGCCTGAGCGGAACTCTACTGGTTCGTCTGCCTCTGATCCTGATTTGTGTGTTCTGCATCCTGCTCCCACCTGGTGCTGAGCTTGGTCTGGGACTTTTCCAGTGCTCGGCTCTGCAGAGCCTCTGGTGATGTATTCATCATTGGGGGGGAGGGTGGGGAGAGGATTTTATACTGGTTTTGTATATGTTTGTACATATCTGTATGTATTTCATTATTTTCCTATTTACAATATTATCCTGTAGTATTAGCATTATTGTTTCATTAAATCTGTTAGTTTATTTTCCAACCTGTAAAGTCTCTCTCCCTTATTCTCTTTTCTCTTCCCTTCTGGGGAGGGGAGAGGGGTTAATAGAGAGCGTCTGTCCAGGATTCAGTGGCCGGCGCAGCCCTAAACCACGACACCATACAGGAAAGTAATGCATGACGTTCACCACCAGGGTCTGAAAATTGAATGTGGTGTGGGCTAATGACTGGGGTGGTTGGGTGGCACAGCTCCTGATGGAGAGTTACAGGGGAATCTGGCAGAAAATTGCCAGCAAGAGCTCCTGGCTACCTGAACCCTACAGAAAGGGACAGCAGACAAACCTCAACAGCAGTCAGGATTTCTCTCTGAAGATGTATAGGCTGGGAAATAACAGTCCTTCTCCAAGAAAATGGCATTTCTCCCTCCTCCTCCTCTTCCACACCTACTCATGAGGCCCAACAAGGATGGTGCAGGATGGCAATAAAAGTTGGTTAGCATGGGTGAGACCTCACCTTCTGCATTCATAGCCTGGCACCAGCTGGGACTGTGGCGTGAAGTGCTGCCTGCTGGGCTGAGATCAGGACGGGACAGTGCCCAGTCCTTGGTACAGACAGAAGGGCAGAGATGCTTAAGCTCTCATGTGCGTATTGTATAATTGAGGCCTGACAGAGTCTGGTATTTGAAAGCTCATTCACGCCATTCAGTTAATTATAATAGCTAATTTATATTTTCTGTTGTTCTATGAACTTGAAACTTCTAGTTCAGTGAGGACAGAGTGACAGCTGATGCAAAATGTGCTCCTGTAAATAAACATGGGTTGCAGCAAATGGAGAAAGGATGTTCAACAGTACCAATCATTCTCAGTTAGGATGTTGGGGGAAAAATTGCAGCACATAAAGAAAGCAATAACACTCAACAGGGTGTGCATTCATCAGTCAATATGTATGCATGGGGAGGATGCAGAAGCATGGAGAGCAGCCAGCCATGCAGGTTTAGGTAACAATTAGTCTGGTGCAGCACGTCGAGCCCTGCTGATAGATCACACAGACCAGTGGCGAGAAGAAACATCCAGGAGCTCAGCTCTCGCAGATGCCAAGTGCTGCTACAGATTTACCACACCAGCCTGGGCAAGTCACACGTTGCCTCTGGGGTCCCATTTTCCTTAAGGGGGAAATGGATTACACTGACTGACTTTCCCAGGCGAGTCGCTTGATCTGCGCCAGGAGAAAGCAGCAGTACTTCTGCTGCTGCTCACCATAAAATAAGGATAATATGTCCCTGCAGAGGGTGGTGGGAGAACTCCTTGTTAGCACAAATGAGTCACTGTGCAGGATGGGTAGAAAAGGGGAGCAGGACCCTAAGTTTAGTAAGAGTGGTGTTAATGCCTGGAAGGGACCTTGAAAAATTCAGAAGAGAGACCAAGCCATAAATATCTACCCAAGGCTCCCACTGGGGCTGATCTCTCCTGTAGTTGCCCAGGACCATGCCTCTCTTGGTTGTCCCCAGATGTTGGCTCCCCAACCATGTGATACCCAGAAGTGTGGATTGCTCTGCTCCCCCAGAAAGAACCACCCTGCAGCTGTAAGGAAGACCTCTGAGACACAGCCAGACATCTCCACAGATCAGTCCCTGCCCAACATACTCAACCCTGACATCAGAATTTACATTCAAAAACAGTATCAGAATTGAAAACAATTCATTGTGAGGTTCTCCCTCCGTGGAGTTTGCAATTGTTATTTTTTAGAAACAACTGCATTTTTTAGGTGCTTTGTTTTCTCTTTTTTAAGCAACAAAAAAATTGTTCTTCCTAAATGGAGAATTGAATTAGCAAGGCGCACCTCAGAGAACTGGGCAGGCAATCCACAAACAGCCTTCAAATGCTTCATTTGATTATTTTTCACACTCATGATGTATGTGCACATGATATGCATAAATCCACTTGCCTTGCATAGAGAAAACAAAAAAGGAGCAAGTCCATGGACTGCTTTTCATTCATTCACCATACACGTTTCATTACTGACCGTATGTATGCACAGTGCATACACAAAGAACAGCAACAGTTACATATGGTGCCTACTGCTGTTACGAGCCTGTCACACTGCACTTCCCAGTGTTTGAACCAGGGTAGGCTCATCTGAAAAGATTTTGCAGACAACTCAGACTTTCATTATGGAGGAGATTGATAGGAGAGGGCTATAGGACAGCTTTAATGTTATTTTTATGCACAGTGATGACGCTAAGTTCCCTTCATTTCCTTTCTCTCTTTCTTCCCTCCAGTTGACATCTCAGTAGCTACTTGAGAGCACAAATTGACCAGGACTCTACATCTGCCAAATAGCTTTCCTTCTTAAACTGTATTCATTAGTCATTCCTTTTCCCTCTCTACCCTGCCCTTCAGGAATTAATTCAATATATTCTTTTCAATATATTTCTTTCCATAAACCACATTTCTGTAAGCTAAAAGTATGCCAACATCTTGAACCAGAGAGGAGAAATTCCTCCTTCTACACATCCACCATTTCAGTGCTCTATGCCTTCTCCTTCCAACCTAGCTTTTCAGTCTGTTTTAACCTTGTTTTTTCCATGGGCCAAGTTTCTGTCTTCTCTTTATGGAGATTGGACACAGCCTCAGAAGATCGTCCACCAGGTCATGACAAAGTGAAGTGACCTGTGATGCAGCCAGCTCCACACATCATTAAAGGAGGATCCCAACAGAGAGTGAGCCAGCTGCTTCCCAGCCCTTATGTTTCCCCACAGAAACAGCACTGATGCGCTACAGGAGGTGTCAGGATTGGCCCTAAAGTGCTTGTCCCATTTTTACTTCCAAGTGGCAGGTAGGTAGATTCCCATCTGCTCCATCCACACAACAGGAAAATGACACAAAATTGGGGTAGAATATGAACACAGTAATTTTTCTTTGCTTTTAACCAGATATAGCTATTGCCTTTTTATTAAAAATAAATAAATGAATGCAAGCAGTGTGACTTAGAAGCCTCTGCAGAGTCAGCACATATTATACAGGGAAGCTAATCTTACCATAGTTAAGTAGAAAATATCCTGTCATTATAACCCTGATCTTGTCTCCCTGTCAATATTTAGCTTTGTAAAATCTAAATTTTTATCTTCCTTGAATTTTTATGGGCTGGATTTGGTGAGAATGTGTAATTTTGTTGGAAAGGTTGGAGGCAAATGAGACGACACATCTAGAAAAGGTAAGCATTTGCACTTTTTCCTCTTCTCTTTGGTTGCCTTTAGAGGCATTAGCATGCTGTGAAGAGCTGCCATTCTTCCTTTTCCTGGGACACCTTGTTCCTCTCTAAAGGAAAGGAAAAGATGTTGGTCCCACTTTCTGCAAGAGATTTTTTATTTGGCCCACACTTAAGAGATTCTGTTGGGGGAAGGACAAGCATCAGTTTGCTTCTGTGATTGTTATGGACTTTGTATGTATAAAATGCACATTTGCTAGACACATGGAGACATTGTCCCGGTATAGACTTTATAAAATTCCCACAGAAGCAGATGGGTACATTGCAAGGATCTGGCAACAAGGGATGCTACTGAAGGTGTATCTAAGAAGGAGGGTTTGATAAGATGAGTGAGTGGTCCATAACTGGTCACCATTTAAGTTTGGTGAGCTGTCATGACCTACTCACATGGTAGATGTTGGTGGTTTGGTTTAGGCTGAATTAAAGATAAAATAGAAACACTATTTTGATGCAGGGACAGGCATTTACAGTTATGTTAATCAAGAGATCAGCACCCTCTCAAAAAACTCAACAACTCTAGTTGACGCACAGCTTCAGAGGATGGTACGTACCCCTGGTACGGGTCGAACAGAAGAGGGAAAGGCACATGAATAGAGGAAGCAAACCCATGCAGTGGTGAAACTCAGACTCCTTTCCCCTATGTACACAGCAACAGGATCCCTTTATCTCTTTCAGCTTTGGATAAAGTTGAGCTCAGATTTTTATTGCTGCAGGTCAGACCCATGCTTTCTGCTTCTGAATCAATAAAATGCGATGTTCTATGACTCTGTAAGCATTTTAAATTACTTCACATATGGTTTTGAATGCTTGACAGATTTATATTAAATATAAATGTATTTTATGAAATAACTGTGTGAAAGTGTTTCTTTGCAAATGACTGTCGCCTGTGAGCAAAACTTAAACTTAGGGTTTGAATATACCAATCATAGCTTCAATTTTGTGTAAGACTATGTGAAAAACCCCTGGGAAAACAAAACAAAACAAAAAACCAAACCAAAACAAAACAAAAGCCTCCAAAAAACCCAAACCCAAAAAAACCCAGCAAAACCAAAAAACCCACAAATATTTCAGCTTATGGTCCACCAAGGCGTTAAACTGAAGGACGAGAACAGAACCATAATTTTAATTGTGCATATTTTTCCTAGCTATTCTGATAGGTTCTGCCTCATAAGTTCTTATGACAATTGCATAATGCTGAATCTATCTGCTGAGAATCCCAAAGGGAAGGCTTAACCCTTTTGTCTTCTTGCAGTTTGATAATTAATTCTATTTCTTTCAGCAAGAGGAGACAGCTTACCCAAATGGCCAGTCCTGAAACAAACACTGACGTAGGTACTGTACTGTGCTGTACGTGCTCTGTACTTTCAATTTCCCTGCCTGGTCACAGAGGAATAGGCAAATTGGTTCAGGTAAAATTAGAACTGACCCAAACCTTGCCACTTAAATAGGTTTTTGAGACATTAGGGCCTATTAACCACTGCTTTGCAGGGCAAATTCAGGGGCTTGCATTTAAGCTAATGTTCCACTGATGTCACTCTGGGAAGGGTAGAATTAGACCCTGGGTTGTTTGTTTTCCCCAGCAGTGGCTGCCTGCTAATTGCAACTGTTGAATGTATGCATATTCATTACACGATGGAGCTGGGGAAGTTGCATAGTCTGCAGCTAATATGCTGAATCAGACGGTAAATCAGACTGATTAAGATACAACGTTTAGGCTTAAAAGACACACTAATCACACAACCCTGTCTTTGGAGCTGACTTTCACATCGTAACAACACAAGGGATACTGTAGAGAAGACAGAGACCTGAGCAGGGGTCTAAGGGCCACCTCCAGCAGCAGTGGGGCTGGTGGGGGGAGGCTGGGTGTCTCCTGAAGGACTGACAACCAGCACGGCCACGCCAGTGGGAGAACTGACTCTGGTCCTTTCAGGGAGACCCAGCATCCTGAGCTTTCCCACAACCTCTGCTGGCTGCTACCATGCTTCAGCCACGGTGCTGATCCCCCCCACCCCATAACCTCCCTCTTGGGAGGCTGCAGCAGGATCCTGCAGAACAATCTTCTCCACCCAGGAATTAACCCAGCCCAGCACTTGTCACTCCTGTTATTTTTAACATTATGCATTGGGGTTCTGGATGTGACAAAGCCTTGCTTTGCAGTAAGCTAAAAGGAGCCAGCTGGAGAAAGCTTAATCCTGTAACAGGAAAACATACACAACTGACACTGCCAGCCATGCCTAGCAGATGGAAGCTCTGGGGACCTAATGGTATGAGATTTTGGGGAGCATGTGCAGGCACAGGTATGCTAGGACCTCTTTCTTCTCCTCTCATCTTTGTACTGTGCTGCAGCAGACAATGTACATGGAGCTGCTCTGCTGCATGCCAGCACAATGGGGCTCCTTTTCACCTAAATACACCTTTCTTTATTTGGCTCTCAGGTACACTGTGGGAGTAAGAGCACTCTCAAGAGATGACTGTGGAGAATGCTTGTGGTTTCATTACATAGTGCCTTTGGAATAATATCTACGTTCGTTGTTAGCCATCTCATGTCTCTCTGTCCTGTAGCAAAGGAGCCCTTCCTTACACAAGTAGTTCTGAATCTGCCTGGAAGCCAAGCATGGGACAAGAACGAGACCTCTATAAATGCGTTCAGTGAGTTAAGCTGTTTGTTTTGTGATAAATAGCATGCTATGCTGATATCTTCAAGTGTTTGACATTCATGATTCACAATTTAAAGCCTGAAGCACGTAGTGGTGTTTGCTTCCAGATTTAACCTTCTGAAACCACCTTTGCTTGTGCTCCAGACTCTTTAGTTTGAGAGTTATGTGAATTCCAGCCATTGGGCTGAAATTGCCATCCTGGTTTGCATGAGCAATACTCCCCCTTCGCATAGCAATGACCTCTGAAAAGATGCATGCACACAGAAAAGGCATACTCTGGTTTCAAAGTCTGCCAAATGTTTGCAAATATATCTCATTTTGTCTGGTTTGCTCTCAGCCTTTTCTGTACAGAAATGAAAGAAGTGGGAGGAAACGTCCCTCCCCATTTCAAGTATCTCTCTGGCTGTGCCACCATCACCGGTAACTTGCACAGAGGCACTGTAATCTGTTAGGTGGGATTTGAAAGAGACAGGACAATTTTCCCATTCTGTCATAAGTTTTCTCAGACCAGGCAGCTTTGCCTTACCTTCCCCTCGCTCCTCTGTCACACAAATATCCAACACACAAGCATGTCTGCTGTGTTTATGCAGAACAGAGATACACACTATAGCAAACGTGGTGGCAAATCTGATTTCCAGGAGAGATTTCCAAGGTATCACACCAACAAACTCCGCAACAAATACTACAAATAAAACCCTAGGTCAAAAGAATCTGCATTTGGGATGAACTTGGATCTCATTCTGAGTGTTAAATATTTTCTTTGTCCCAGTTACCTGACACCAAACTCCAGTCTTAGCTGTCCTTGAAGCCTGCAAGAGTTTGGAGCTGTACCACAGCACCTCAAGCCTGCATCTAGCAAGTACTAATGCTCCTGAAATTCATCATCTTCCTTCTCCTAATAGCCACCATGTTCACTGCCTGTGTGTTACTCACTTTCACTCAAATTATGCACAGAATCAGGCTGGGAAGACAACAGAGTTGCAAGTAAATGAAGGGGGGAAAAAAGCAAGTCCACTAAACACTGGGACATGGTACAGTTTACAATTAATTCATTCTTGTTTCTGAAGCCAAGGCAATGAAATCACAAGTTCAGACTTATTGAGCAGTGTCAGCTTAGCAATCAGCCCCAGACAGAGTGGGCTGCACTGCAAGATGTCCAGATGACATCATTAAGGGTGTACAGAGGATAAAAAGCTAAAACAAGAGAAGTAGCAGAGACTACAGTTTCCTTCCTAGCCTTAACACCAAAGGCGGTTTTGCACCAAATTCATTATCTCTTCATCACATACTTTTGAAGAAATTATTTATATGGTTAAATGCGACCATTGTATGCACACACAAAGCTACTTCCACCAAGATTGCTAACTGCATCAACATATTGAAACAGATGCAATATATTAGTCATCCTAATAGAAATAACCAAGGAGAGAAGAAGTGAATTAGGAAGCAGAAATGGGGAAACATGTTTCAGCTGAGGTTTGAATGCACAGGACACAAGATGGCATGGGTCTGAGAGAAGACAGACCTTTCAGCAGCCAAAGTCAAGCTGTGTGGCAGGGCAAGAGAAGACAGAGGAGTTAGCCTGAAGCAATCCAGAGAGAGTTTTGAAAAGGAGGAGGGCAACATAGAAGTAAAACACAGAGTGAGTGGGCAGGCAGTACTGTTGTGACAGAGAACTCAGCACGGAAGAGTGTGAGCATGCCTTCAAATAATACTGGCAAAACTGGCAAAAAAGGGCAAACAGCAGCATTCACCACGTACTTCAGCTGATGCAGGGCAGGCAGCAGAGACAGACAATGGGAAATAATGCCATGCGGTGAAGTGACAATGTTGCATATGGGAAGGGAAGGAAATCTGTAGCTCTGGTTTTCTGTCACCCTGCTTGTGCCACCAAGCAAGCAAAAACCCATTAGGTGGGTGGGGCGGCAGTGGTGTGTGAATACAGAGGATGTCTGAGCAGTTCAGTTACCTCATGACAACTGTGTTGCTACAGAGACTCTTTGTAGCAACCAGGAGGTGCCACTGCTGATGCCCAACCTGCCATCTCCCCCACCAGGGAGGATTGCCCACTTCATCAACCACAAGACACTTTCCTGCACCTGTAGCTTCAACAACTGTTTCTTCTTTAAAAGGCATCTTGATGCTGAGCAGTGTCATCTTGAGCAGCCTCTCTCACACCTTGAATTGCAGTCAGAGCAGCAGAGAGAGAAAGCACTACAGGAGGAGCATCTGAGAGAGTAAAAACAGATAAAGGACGTCCTTTGTGGCTTTAAAGCCTCCCCCATAGATTTCTGCAGGTTTGTAACAGCAGACCGCAGGTTCTCACACCGCAGACAAACTCTCCCCATCTCTTGCTCAGCAGCAAACTCAGCCTCCAAAGCAGATTCTTGCACTTGCTTGTGTGTCTCTCCTTTGCAAACTGATGTTGCTGGTCAATAGATTGCATTTAGGATACCTCTGTATTAAACCATGCAACCTCACTGCCGGTTCAAAACATGTTAGATATCTGTAGGAGGGAAGGGTATCTCTTTAAGGAGCCTAAAGAGCATGGTATTAAACAGGAAAATGCCACTTCTTTTAAGATTAAAACAAACAAATGCTTCAGAGGAATTGGCTTTCAATGTTTTATTTTCAAGTGCAGATTTTGTAGGCTGATGCATTAAGCCTGTGTTAGCAAGAAGATATTATCTTATACCCAGGACAAGAGAAGAGGAAGAAGCAGCATGCTGCATAGGCAAAACCCTTGACAACAGCTGAGATTAACTAGCATGCAGATATGCTTTATAAGGGCCCAAATGGATGTTGAGCCACCCAGAGAGGCTGCAGTTAAGTGGAAATAAGCTTTGCTGAATACATGAAATGCCAAAGGATCTGCAGAAGAATTCTTAGCAGAAAGAGCCATTAATCACTCCAGCCAGCTGCATCCCATATACAGTGCTCACCTTGTGAACCTGAAAAATATTACTGTAATAAGAAAAAAAGATGCCCTTCAAAAGCTTCTTCGGGTGTCCTATGCAGAGACTGCAGTAACTCTTTGGGACAGATTATTTTCTGGCTGTATTTCTTAGTAGGCGGATTCCTCAGCTCCGTTTCCAGCAGCAGCTGACATAACTAACGCCACTTTCATATGTCGCAGTCACCTTCCCCTATCTTTTCAAAAAAAAGGCTCAGACAAGTGCGGGAATGGGGAGAGGGAGGGAGCTGAGGGGGAGACAAATGAATTGGCTGGTCTAGTGGTAAACTTTACCTCCACCACTCTCTCCCCAACCCCGCCATAAGTAGAGCTAAAATTCCCCAAAGGCCTTTCATGAAGGGCAAAAACCATGCCTTCTTTTTTCTCCAGTGCCTTTGATGTGGCTGTGATACTAATCAAACAACGAAAAATAAAACCCTATGCATGGAAACAAGATCACCTCTGGCTTCCATCTGGCTTACATTTCCATCCCCTGGAGTTGAGTCAGCATCAGTTGCATCAGCTGCTTAAAGAAGAAAAAAGGTGAGCCGCAAATATTAGTCACAGGCGGAGGCAGCAGCACGCAGGGACAAGTGACTCAATTCCCCGTTGGCTTCAAGAGTTCCCATCATCCTCTCTACATCAGCACATTTTTAAGCAGGTTCAATGTGACTTTGTAAATTCCCCTCTACGTCACCATGGGGGCTTTGAGGACCTCTTCCTTCTTTACAATTCTGCTTTCATCTCTCTCCCTTTCACGTGCATTTTATAATAAAAAAAGCTCTAAAAAGCAACAAAAAGTTGTCCATGTACATCAAGATGCCTATAGACAGAGGACTTCTCTAAGCAAGGGTTCTCTAGCTGGGACTATTCACATTAAATAGGAGGCCAACACTTGAGGATACCAAGACTGCTTCCTGGAACATCCACTTAATTTTCCAAAAATAAATTGCCATTATTGCAAGACTGACTTCCAGGTGAGGTGAGTCTGGTATGCAAGTTCAGAGAGACCGCACAGGGGAGGGCTCAGCTGGTTCTGCTGTTGGTTTGAGATAATCGCATTCACTGAGATGTATCTTGTAAAATAGGGCACTGGAAAAGGCAAGAAGCTGGAATACCTCAGCCACCTCACATCCAGACTAGCCAAAGGAGGTGTGGGTCAGGGTTGCCAGCGCTCTGGTGTATTCCACAACCACACAGCCCTTGCAGGAAAGGGTTGAGATTACTGACAGTATTTATTCTTTCCCTTCAAGGTACTGTGAGCTTGTCTACTTTTAAAAAAACAGATGCTCAGCTGTTGCAAATTGCTTGAGACCCTCTGGCTTTCACTGAACTCCAGCTTACAGCAAGTGAAAACGGAGATGAGTTTCTGTGCTTTTCACAAAAGAAAAAGAAAATCAAGATCAACAGCTTGCCAAGTGGCAGGCAAGCCACATTTAAAAATGACAGAGCTTAGGATATCTCCCTGTAAACTTATTTATCCATCTGTTTTTATAGTGTGTGTCGTACCTCTTGAACTCTACATCTAATGTTGTCCTCTGTCTAAGGCAGTCCTTAAAATGTCTTCTCCTTCTTGTCAACTCTTTCAGAGAGATTTTGCTCTAAATGTGCTCTACAGCAGTTAAAGCTCTGTAATACAGGAGACCAGGCCCCATCTTACACAAGTGTTGGCAAAGTTGCTCATGCTTTTAGTAATGAGATCATCTAGTGAAAGTAGACACCTAGGTTTTGTTTCCCTTATTGACAGGTACCCTGACAGTTCATTAATCAGTCATTAATTTCCCTCCCTCTTATTTATAGTGCCAATCCCTAAGGTCATATGCTATATTACGTTGTGATTCTGTTGGCCCTCCTACACAACTCTTTATAACAAGTAGTAATATATTAGTGGACCTATGTCAGGCAAGACAACATGGAGATCTGCAAGCTGGTTATGAAGGTGAGAATTAGATGTATTCACACTTGCAACTTTTCAATTAAATTTCCACATCACATGGACTAAAGAAGAACGTTAATTCCTTACATAAACATTATGCCACCTCCAGCCAGCTGTGGAAAAGGCTGGAAAGCTTTTACAAAAGTGTTACACAAAATATCATAATGAGAAAAAAGAGTGCACTCTTCTTAACTCCGAACTTTCCAAGGTTTGTTGAGAAAAAATTGTGTTCTGAAAGGCCAAATACAGAACTTTGTCAAATCAATGAAATAATAATAAAAAAAAATCTGAAATGTCTGCCATATCTATAAGTTAATTACATTTTTAACACAACCATGGCCTCCAGCCGTCACTCTTTTCCATCCATCTCACCTTCGCCAGATTTTAAAGGTGGTAAACATCTTGTTGGTCCTATTTAAGCTCAGTACTGTGGCACAGGGTTTCCAGAAAAAATAATGACACAGCTATGCAGCTCTGCTCACTTTTGCAAAGCACAGTGCTATTTATTTTAGAGCAATAGTAATACAAAGTGGACATGGGACACATAAAAATGCGGACACAAGTTCACTTGTTTCTCTGTATTTACCTTCCACTCTCGGTTTCATTTAACTTTTTAAATCACTCTATGGCTTTGTTCTTCAGGCTGTATGAACCAGAGCAAACAAGCACATATATTTTCCACCAGTGGGGCAAGTTATTTGGACCATGTTTTAGGAAGATAGGAATACAGTATTAATTGCCATCCCCAACTCCCCTCACAGGCATTTAAAAAAACACAAGCTGTCTATTACACTCCCATAACTGAGATGAGTCTTTACCAAATGTTTCATGCACCAATCTAACACATCACAGTGAAATAGTCTTTGACATTTTCTTGCTTCTGTGGCTTTATGAAGGCTATATTTACATGAATTTGCAATTAAAGGAAGGCCAACTTGATGCCAAATGTACACTTTTGAACCCCAGTCATGCCAGTTCTGCAGCTGTTTAAATAAAGTTAAATATCCCTAATAATTGACAAAGTGCTTTAAAAATATTCGAGTGGCAAAACATCTTCACTATAGACCTGGGACTAGTTAGATTATAAATGAGTTAATTAGTATAATCCTTGTAACAGAGAAGTGAAGCTGTGCTGTTGATCATATAGATCATACATGTGAAGCAAAATGTAAAGAGCATTGACACTGAGGGGTTGAGTACTCCACAGTAGGATCCATAACTGATGGGATACCTGGATTTTCACAACCTCAGCCAGCCCTCCACTTTTCCAGGAAGCAGGTAAAATAGCTTTGTGAAGGGGTACATATGACAGAGGAATGATCAGTGTTTATTGATTGTGTGAACAAACTCTGTGTCCAAAAGCAAATGTAAATGCAAATGTATATTGTACACAGTGGAGGAAAAAAATGCTGGTCTTTTGCCAGTCAGCTGCTGTCCCTGCTTGTAGTAGGGTCCAGCAGGGACTTGTTCTGAAGGGAGAGCCAGCATTTGCTGCTCAGACCTTTCAGAAATAAGTCAATGTTTCCTCCCAAGCAAAGTACAACTGAGGTATCTGTTTTCCATGGAGTCTTATGATTTAGAGTACAGCTGTTCTTTGCCTGAAATACCTTAGAGATAGCTTTTCAGAGTATAGACACTCAATATTTTCTGCAGATACCAGGGCCAAAAATCATTAGACATGTTTTAATATCAGGCTAGACATATTGACTCTTTCAGACCATAAAACTGAAGTGTTCAGAAATTTTTATCCACGTGTAAACACAGAGTCGTATGATGCCATTCACCTATAAACTCACAACTGAGAATGTGAAGGAAGAGTAGTTGCCCTCAGAAACCAGAGGACAGAAGTGAGGCTCTGAGTTATCCAGATCCATGGAGAAATGAATGGCCTTGTGCTAGCGTCCCATATGGGTGTTAGGTAAACATCAGCCAAAATTTAACTTGGGACACTCTGGATGTAGAAGGCAATTGCACAAGTGTGCTGAGAGGAGAAAAAATTAATAAAAACCAGAAAAATCCTGAGCCAGTCCACTCAATGCTTCTTTCCCAAAGGTGGAGCTTGTCCCACAGCTGCTTCTTATGGGAGTTCATCTTTCTGCCAAATGTTTCTGAAAACCTGAAGACTGCATGTCTTGAGCACCTGATGTTTCAGTAAGAAAGGCATGAAAACACTGCTGGCAGCAGAGAGAAGTAGGCAAGTACTAAAAGAAAAAGCTAGTTTACAGACTTTCCAGTCTCTTGTACTTCATTAATCATCTGCTGAGAAGGCATTTGAGAGAGAGACAGACAGTCTTTACATTCCCTTTGCCGTCTAATCCACTACGCAAATCCACTATTGACATCAGCTGCTACCAACGTAAGCGTGTGCAATAGTTCACTTAAAAAGTTATCAACCTGTATAGTTTCCTCCTGGCGCCAGCCCCATGCACCAGAATGGCTGCAAGGCAACTTCTGTGAGCTAGAAGGATGCAAACAGCAAATAATTTTGGCTTCAGCCAAATACTGTGGAGACCTACACCGTGAGCACTGTGCGACCAATTCTGCACAGTGCAGACCCTTGCGTGCTGGCTGTGAGCACTGTCCCTTCTTACTGGAGCAAGAGTGATATGCAGCAACAGCTGATTGCAATTGATGTATTTGTTACATCCACTAAGCCCATGTCTGGAGGAAGTTCTTGCTTCATCATTTATGGAAAGAAATATAATGGATTAAATTCATTTCCAGAGCAAGTGTACTGACACAAAATCACAGAATCATTAAGGCTGGAAGAGATCTCTAAGATCATCAAGTCCAACCATCAAACTATCACCACCATGCCCACTAAACCATGTCCTGAAGTGCCACATCCACACGCATCCTGAACACCTGCAGGGATGGTGATTCCACCACCTCCCTAGGCAGCCTGTTCCAGTGTTTGACCACTCTTACAGTAAAGAAATTTTTCCTAATAGCCAATCTAAGCCTCCCTCAGTACAACTTGTGGCCATTTCCTCTTGTCCTGTCACTAGTTACTTGGGAGATGAGACCAACAGCCACTTCTCCACAACCTCCTTTCAGGTAGTTGTAGAAAGCTATAAGGTCTCCCCTCAGTCTCCTTTTCTCCAAACCCCAGTTCCCTCAGCTGCTCCTCATAATTCTTGTGCTCCAAACCCCTCACCAGCTTCATTGCCCTTCTCTGGACACTCTCCAGCACCTGAATGTCTTTCTTGTAGTGAGGGACCCCAAACTGAACACAGTATTCAACCAATCATGTTACACCAGGATACGCCACTCTCAGTGGTACCATGTGTGTAGACAAAAAGGGATGTAAAGGAACACAAAGAAAATGTCATTTCCCGTATCAGTTCCTTTGTCCTGAAGCACAAAAGAATGGCACAGCAATGGCTGGTCTCTGAGGAGGCAAAAAATGGCTTTGACAACCAGTCTGAGAAGGCATTCATAATAATACATACAGGTTCTCAAACAATTTGACATTTTCTCTAGTGCCCCAAATGTGTCTGTAGTCTAGGAATAAGCTACCTGTAAGCTTAAAAAAACCCAAAGCTAAACACAGAACTCTGGAAGGGTAAATTCATGTAGATTTCCAAAACAGAGTCTGAAGGTCAAGAAAAGTGAGGTGCTGCTGCAAATTCTGAAAGTGAAGATGAGTGAGATTCCTTCATAATATACAGATTAAATGGGAAATTTAAGCAGATGAATTTAACATTTCTAAGCCAAGTGTGTCACCAGGACAGAATCTAGCAAAGTCGCCATTTTGTTCTGTTGGTAGTTTTCAAATCTACACTGAAAGGTGTGATAAAAAGACTGACAATATTTTTTGACACCAGGACAAAGGCTTCCATCAGCAGTCATCAAGGAAAACTCCTGAGAAGGTGCACACTGCAGGATGTGGCATGTTTTATGCTGTGGAACATTCCTGAAAGGTTAAAACTTCTCAAGCTGTAATGCTCACATAGGAGCGCTATCTGGAGAGGTAATTTACATCATAACACAACCTCAGGTAGATTGCTCACCCACAGAAAACTGTACACAGGTTCAAAAACCTTCAAAGATCAGGACCCAATTCAGAGGTTTGATTACTCACTGAAATGCTAATGCTTGTAAAGAGAGTCTAACTCCTGTGTAACCATGCACTCTTCCCCTCTTGCTTCTCTGCCCCTCACTCCCACCACCTTTCCACAGCTTACAATAATTCTGATAACAGCAACAGCTAATTTTCTCACTAGTAATTAGCCCTTGCAGAACAAACAGAGAAGGCTGACCCTGAAATGATAGTCACACTTCCCAGTTTTTTCTTTTTCAATGCATGCTGTGTTCATTGTGTAAGCAGAGATTTTCCCCTCGCTCATTTCTTTAAAACTTTAGGCTCATAATGCTGTTTAAATGCTGATGTATGTTGAGGAGTCTTCACCATAGAACTCTTTATTGCCGTTCAACTCAAATGAGACATTCATTTAACTATCTCCATGCAGTGAAATGGTTCCTGTTACCATCCAGTCAGTGCTGCAACACAAAACCTGGAATAGTGGGAGTAGACTATGGCTTTGTATTTTAATTCTGACTCTAAAAGCTGCATAAATGCCATGCTCTAGCGTCACTTGAATGGACCTGAGACACAGAGGCTATTTGTCAAACTTTTTGAAACTGTGAGGGCTCCAGTGAGAGAAAAATTTAGAAAAGTGTCGGGGTATTGATTGTAAGAGCCACAGAGTGTTTCTATGTTCCTGAATGTGATAGGTAAAATTTGCCTTCAAAATGGTTCCAGAAGAATGGTTAATGATATTTTAGGCACTGCCATTTTCTTTAAAAATCGAAGTTTTTGAAACTGACTACAACAAGGAAAAGAGATTTCATGCAATTCAGTATGAGTTCTTCAGGTTTTCCAGCTCAAACAGGTTTATATACCTTTACCAATAAGAGGGGAAGGGAAATGGGGACAAGACTCTTCAGGAGCAGATCACCAGCGAGTCCTGCAGCACCACCCTGAGGTGTGCCAGCACAGCTTTGCTAGAGAAGGGAAAAGCCTCAGCACTCGCCCTCCCTCCCTAACCCCGCTCCCGTTCTGTACTCAGAGCAGGGCTGCATCCACCCGGTGTGAGTGGCTCACCTTCTGATCAACAAGATTCAGCTGATCTATTTCTGTCTTAAGAGTAGAGGCAGCTGCAGTAGGTCAGATCAAAATCCCGTTTAGCCTAATACATTACCTCCAACACTGGCTAAAAGCCACACCCTAGAGAAGACTGTAGGGACTAGCCACAAGACTTTCCCTGAGCACATTTCAAGAATTTCCTGAGCCAAGCACGTTTCTAGGTGTTTAGATTTTCATTGTGTCTGATGACATCTGTGTACCTTGTTGGCATTACTCCTTCTCTGTGAAAGAGGATGAAGGCTGGTTAGCATAGCTGTGCTGACTGATTTCAGTCATTCTCCAGAAGCTGAAATGAGAAAGCAGAATAAGTGACTTGCTTATCAGATACTGCTCTAGGTTTGCTACTGTTCAAAAAAGAGCTTCCAGGATGGGGGAAAACCTCCTCTGCTTCAAAAGAAAAACTGAAGTGAAGGATAAAGAGTTCCCAAGTCAAATGGCTTGTGCTGCAAGGTAGATGTGGTGTCTGGTAGGAACAAGACAGGGGTGTTGCAGGGTGGGTGTTGTAGAAGCACTGGTGTGAGTGGGAATGGCTGCTAGCCTTGAGATGGTAAGCAGTTCTGGGAAGAGATAGGTTTGAAGTTCAACTATTCCTTGCTTACCACATGAAGGCTCTGCTATGATGAGCCAGAGGAGGGGACATGATATAGGGAGCAGAGCTTTTCAGCTTGGAAATAAACTAGCTCAGGGTCTTAAGGAGCAGTCTTGAGAAGGTGAACAAGGGACTGCTACTCAATTTCATAATGTATCGCAATGAAAGAAGTAGGAGGAAACCAGGGAAATTATCAGGTGACAGGTTTAAAAAGAGACACAAGGAATTGCCTTCACACACGTATACATAAACTGTGAAACTCACAGATCTGAGGCATTGCTGATGCCAAAAATAAAGCTGGGTTAAAAATAAAATGGTTAGACAAATAAAAAATAGGTTCAACAAGGGCTCTTAAACACATGATGAAAATACATGAAGTCCATGAACCACAGACTGCTAGAAGGTAAGACAAGATCAGGGAAAATATCGCCTTCTGCTCCCTCATTTCTCACAGGTTTTCTTTAAACCACTGCCGCTAACCATTATGGTGAGAAGACTCTGAGCAAGATGAACTTTTTGACTGACCCTGAATTGCTGTTCTTATTTCCCAAATTCAATAGAGTTTTACAGCAACCACTTGTAACAGCATTTGCTTCTGCTGTCACTGTTCTAATGGAGTGTGCCAAGATGTATGGAAATTAATTATCCCTTTTTTATTTCTGGAATGTAGGCTGTGGGGATCTGACATTTAATGCATCAAATGCTCTGCATGTATTCTATATCTGGTAAGTGCACTTCTCACAACTTCATCAACAAGTTATGGTTCACAGTCCTGATACGATTATAACATTAATTCCTACTGTCAGAGTGAGTTTACTGCACCAGCTTCATGAAGATGGCTCAGAGCCACCAAGTGCAGAGAAGTTCTGGTTCCTCTAATCAGTGACAAACCACAATCTAAACTCGGAGGAGAAAGTCCTACTTTTTCACTATCTCACATGTCAAGGGGAAATAATAACACATTCCTCTGAAATGACTGCATTTAAGAAATCCTCCATCAGGATTTAATAATGGAAGCTGATAATATCTTTATCTTTCTGTTGTGTTCTAGTCCCAAATAATTTGACAAATATTATCTGGCAGGATGGGGGAAAGTCCTATTTTTCTGTAGGCCAAGCTCTTCACAAACCAAAGGGCATTCATTCTTCTTAGGGTATGTTTTTGTTCTGTCCCCATCCTCTGCCACTTCAGTGCCCCTTGGCCGCTGCTTGCTGTGACCTCCAGGCCCTGCATCACGCATGTCCCTTTCTGCCCTGGTCTTCACCTCTGCTCTAACTCTCTGGTCATGAACATACCCCTACCTCTTTCCCCACCACCTTGCCCCTGCCCCATGCAAGCTCGGGCCGTCCTTTACACAAAGGCCCACAGGAGAACTGGGATAGAGATCAGGATGCTCAGGCCAGGAGGTCTAGGATGTCACCTAGCACTAGCCACTGTCTCAATTAAGTCAACTGCAGTGTTTTACATGGGTTTGAGTGCCAGAGAAGACCAGACTCAATGCAAGACATTGCTCTCTCGGTCCCCATCAACTGTGGAAAATGCCTACCAAAACCACATCAGCCCAGTGTGTCCCCTAAACCTAGGTTGAACACTTGAATTTAACCACATACCAGAGGTTTTCTAGTCTTCCTCTTCCCGCCCTATTCCATGAGCTT
This sequence comes from Mesitornis unicolor, assembly GCF_000695765.1. NCBI lineage: Eukaryota > Metazoa > Chordata > Aves > Mesitornithiformes > Mesitornithidae > Mesitornis > Mesitornis unicolor. The sequence continues at coordinate 21,160 of NW_010171539.1, forward strand.
TGCTTACTATTGGCCTTCCTCCACTCCTTTTCTTGACATCCTCCAATTCTCTTCCTTTCTCTGCTTATGGCTCTGTAGACCCCACTTTTCCCTAGCAAAATTATTTTTCTTTTCCCCACTGAGAGGACATGCTATGCATGGTATTATTCAATAGACCTTAGATAAGATGGGAGTAGCAGTCCAAGATTACTAATTCAGGTAACTTCCCACTTCTCCCTTGTTTTTTAAATTCTGGAAAAAACTCAAGAGGTTTCAAGCAGTGTAAGTGCTAAGAGGTTTAACTTCTTTCCTTTTTTTCATTTAATGGTTTATTAGCCCCCAGAATTCTAGTTCTGGCCCTGAACAGCCAAATCGTCCCTGGAAATCCTGGAGTTAATCAGGTGCAACATTTAAAGCACATCACTACCACCGTGCCTCACAGACTGGGCCACTTCACTCTAACAAGCACTCACTGGGGTGCTCCTGGAAGTAAGGTGCAATGAAAATAAGATCAGTGAAAATAAGTCTGTGCTCTATGGGGCCCTCATCAAAGATGGGAACACAACCTAAAATGCCTTTTCTTCCAGGCCTGTGTTCAGCTAATGCAACCTGCTCTGGCTATTTTCAAAAGCTGGGCCATTTGCTGATGAAATTGCTGCAGACATTTTGTGCACATTTCATATTTATCAGCAGGTTGCTAACAATGCAGAAATGAGCAGAACAGCAATTTGTAGCTGTGCTCTGATACTGCAGCCCTCCTTCTTTTGATTTATGATCTTTTTTTCTGTATGGATCTGTCTTAATGACACTCATTTATTGACAAAAATCTGCCTTTTATAGACTTGGAATTATTTAGAGGTCAAAAGAATAATTCTTTTAATAATACAGTTTCTGCTCCCTCAGCAATAGTATTTATAAAACCATCTTTCTTTTGCGTGGCTATTTCCCTATCTTTAGAATAGCCCATTTCCCTTTCACTCTGTTAGGCATATTTTAGTAGAAGCAAATGGATTATTCCCTTGTCACACTTGATCATTCCTCTTGACTTGATCTCTGAAAATAACAAAGTGGCGAGCAAAAAGTCACTTGGAGTTTAACTGATAATCCTTGCTGGAATGTCTTTTTTACCTCCTTGAGAGCTGGAATGGCTTACATAGTTTAGGTAAATGCTCCATAAGCCCTTGAAAACATATGGAGTGTGCCCATACCGCAGTAAAGTTTTCCCATCTCAGCACAGAGATCTGGGCTGGCTGTCCCCAGAGCTTCGTGTTACCAAGGCTGGTTGCACCCACAGTTGAAGAAAGCTCATTTCAAGCTAACTCACACCATTTACCTCCAACATACAATACAGGTATGACCCAGAAGCATCAAGGTGAATGCTATCACGTATGTGGCAGTAGCAGAAATTTTGTGTTAAAACATATACTTTGTAACCCCATAGGGAAAAGTACTTTTCCTTCATTTCAGTCAGTTCAGGTTTCATTCAGTCACCGGGCAATTCTGGCTGTGAGGCAAGCCTCACGGGTTGATAAATGCTGCACTGAAACAGCATGACTCTGTGTTGAGTTCAGCTGCTGATGCTGACTCCCTGCGCTGGATCTGACCAAGGGTTTCACCCCTCCAGGCCATCCCTTCCCTTCTCCTGCCTGTCTGGGTCATGGACTTTATGCACAAGCACCCCATCCTCTACGTGTTCACACTTGCAGGAGCTTGGGCAAGGAGACCTCAGCCCAAAATTTTATAGCGACTAATGCTATACAAATAGTATTGTCAGATAAATAATAATATGGCTGTCCAATAACAAACACTACATCACTCTAAAAAGAATACATCTATTGCCAGCAGAATAAAAGGAGGAAGCATTCCAAGTAAAATGAAAGTCTAAAAAAATCCCAAGAGCCTCCATAAAGTCTAATAACCCAAAAAGACAGAACTAGTCATTGTGCATGCAGCAGATAAACCACCCTTGAAAATAGCATTTTTATTCCCAGCTTTGGACTAAGAACAACTCTTTCAAGCTATAGGATAGAATATCTAAATTCTTAATATTTTCAAAAACCCTGGTGGCTTCTACACAGAGATCATTACTCCGTCTGGAAGATTTTAATTTATCAAATGGTAATACCTCTTTCCACCTCTACTTCAAACCTATCATTTCAGAAGATAGGTTTATACCAGCAGACTCCATCTTTCAATAAATGAGCTGCTTAAAATGAAAGCTTTTGCAAAACATAAGTTTTAAAATAATCTGGATTTTGTTTTGGGCAAATGTAGAGGGTGGCTGTTCTTCAGAAATTTATTTTTTTTTTTAAAAAAGGTACAGCAAAACAATAGTAGTAGTTATGCTCTCCCCCTCCATTTCCAGCTCAAATCAGGTTCCTTTTCCTCATAATTTACCTTTTCCTTGTGGTTTTGTTTTTTGTTTCTTTTTGGGGTTTTTTTCCCCAAGGAAAATAAAACAAGGAAGAATGAGCAAATCAGGTCAAAGTTGAAGTTTCCACTTGAAAATCTGTGACAAATATACCTGTGAAACAGTAATATAATCAAACTATCCTTCTTTTTGAACTTGAAGAACGAATGACCTCCATTAAAACATAGCTGCTTTTTTTGTTTCCATTTTTTATTATTTCTAGCAACAGATTTTACAATAACTTTTAACTACCAGAGAGCCCAAAAGACATCTGATGCAAGAACAAACTAGACTGTAACCTCTGCAGTCAGTCAGTTTTATGTTCATGGCACAATTCATACCTGCTGCTTTTTACTTTTGTTCCAGGGCATGGTGCCAGCAAGGCTTCTCCTGGAGGAGAGCTGAGCTGGGATGACCCCATCGTGGCTGTGCCCTTGCTCTTGGGTGCCATCCCGTGGGGTCTGAGCCAGGCAGGCAGAGGTGGGGGCAGGTGACAGGCTCCAGTGACAGCCCTGACACAGCCAGGGTTGACCCAGGTCCAGGGACTGGCTGGGGTCCGGCCAGGATCAGCAGGAGAGGGGGCTGGAGGCCAGGCTGGAATTGGACCCTCCAGCAGCGTGGTCCAAGGTCCATCCAGAAAGGGCTTGGGGCCAGGCTGGAAACAGGCTCCCTGCAGTGAGGGTCTGCCGTAGGGACCAATCTGAGCTGAGCTGGAGCTCCCTGGACCCATGGTAGCGAGGGGCAGGTGGAGGTCCCCAGTGAGGTTTCCCAGGGCCACCGTAACCTATTAGTGCCCTCAGGGAGACTAGCATCTCATGTGAAATAGTGAAATGAGGTTATGATCCAGCTCATTAACAAAACTCATAGTGTTTCCTTTTGTTGCCTTTGCTGAAGAACTTGTGGGGAAAATTCAAATTGGCTCTGCCCTGGCTATGAAATGCAAAGGTTAGGCATGGAGCAAAATCTAGACTCCCCAGAGTTTCAGTAAATTAAGACTAGGATTTAGATTTAGGCTTATTTCTCTTTTATCTGTTGACTGTTCTTCAAGGGCTATCCTAAGTTGGGGGGGGAAATAAAAGAACAAGAAACTCTCTGAGGTTACCTAAGCTCGATCTGAATTCACATCTAGTCATGCTGCTCTCTAATTTTCCTTCTCCATTCTCTGAAAACCTCTTCCTTCCCTCTTAATGTGAAATAGTCTAATAATCGCATTGTTCACTGATTCTTTTTTTTTCCTGTTAAACTCCACCACTTCACACCTGCCACCTTCTGACTGAATAGCCCTTCTTAGCCTAAAAGTTAGAAAAGGAATCAGAGAAAAGAAGAGGATGGGAGGGGAGATGGATCTCAAGCATTGCAGTCATGCTAATACAGCATGGAGCACAATCAAGAGCTGCCAGGGAAGAGCTGATTGATAATGAGAGGAATATAAGTCTTAATTTCATAGATGCACATTATTTCTTGCACAGATTTAAAATTTAAGGCTCAGGGCTGTAGAGCAGCAGTTAAGGGAGCAGAACAACCCGTAAAGCAGGCAGAGGTTATAGCTAGTTATTGACAGCACAATCATCATGCACCATTATAAAGGAACTGAACAGAGTCGTAAAAACTCACCCGTCACATACTCAAGGCCACAAACCCTGTGTCAGGATTATATTGAAGGTGAGATATGATGGTGCCACAGTGTTTCCAATTTTTATTGACATCCTGGCCTTGAGGATTAGGAGGTGTCAGAATGCATCTGTGTATTCAGAGGAAGACAATGATATCCCCTGTTCTGCCCCGGTTTTACTTAACAGTTTACTCGGACCACAGTGCAGGTGAAAATGAGAAAAGCAAAGGAATGCCACATCAGAGCATCAGAAGCCCAAATAGGACCAGGCAGTCCTGAGTCATCCGCCAGAACAGGGGCCAAAAAACCAATTATTAACTACATGACAGTACAGCGTGACCTCAATTCACAGTAGTAGGTACCGCACGTGGGCGTAACGCAAGCCAGCTTTGACCCCCAGGGTTTGCAATACACAAGTTAGAGGACAAACAACAGATGAACATGAAAAAGATGGTGGAGTGCAATACAGCAGTAAGACAGCATGGACCTAAACACTAAATAGCATCAAAGAGATTCCTGAGCGTCACAAGCATCAAAGCAAGTTTTAAGGAAGTTCTGAAATGGGGCTGAGGAGGAAATCAGTTGCCCTGAAAGAAGTTACTCTGGTCCAGACAATGTGTCTCATTAACAAGTATGATCTCCAAGTGTTGCTAATCCCATATGATTTTCAGTATTTTTCACTTTTAGGTTTCCTCTAGAATTCTTTGTAATACTCAAATGCTCATCCTCTGCTGTCTTTCACTGGACTACATCTCCAGTAAGACAAGAAATCAGAGCCCATATTTATACAGCATCTATTCTCTTCAGAAATCACAGCTGTCATATGCCCTTCACAGAGAAACCAAAATACAGCTTTGAACTACTTGCCCACAGCCATTAGCAGACCCAAGCACTGATCTATGTGTTCTGCCCACCAGTTCAGAGTTAAAATCATTTAATCACACTCCCTCTTGAAGGCTGGGGCTTGGTAATTATTTTCTGCTTGTAATTACTCCAGGCCTCATGCTTCTTTACGCATTATCACAGTCCACGTGGGCAGAGCAAGCTGCAACTCTTTTCCTGGGATTCTCATTGCTGAATAGGCTCGAGTAACACAACTCATTAGTTTTTGTCTGACGTCAGAGCTGATGAATGCCTTTTTCTCTTGAAAAATTGTAATAAGCAGGGAAAGCACAACAACATAAATCTGTGGCAGTGACAGTGACTGTGGCCAGAATCAGGAACATCTCACGCTCAACCAGAGTCTGAGCGAGCATTTGGAGTTGTTACTCTTTGAAACTCACAGCCCAGTGCTGGTGAAGATCTGTACACTTCCCAGCTGCCATTACCATCCTCTGGTTATCCAATGAGATGAAAAATAACCCTATTGACTCCAAAGACCTCTCAGTGTCAGGAAAAAAAAGAATAGCAGCAAGTTTAACTGTGCATCAGGACATTAATTTTAAAAAGACTACTTCAAAGGCATGCAAGCACACTGCATGACCCAGAGCAGTCAGTTTTCTTCTGTTCTTTGAGGAAATTGCTAACCCAATTTCAATCCTACAGATGAAAGTATTTTATGGTTCCGAAAAGTCTCTCTTTCAAGTGGGGTTTAAGCACAATCATGGGAAAGTCTGCATCTTATGTTTGCGAACACCAAATTCATTCAGTGCCTGTTTCATCTCTGAGTCTGGAAATTATTTAATTTTGTCAGTAACTTTCTTGTTAATCTCAGAAATGATGCTCAATAAAGTTAATCCCCAGTGAAACAAGTCCCTGAGATCTGGATGGAAAAGTAGCACAGGGATGAGGAAGGCAGCTGTTTCTGGCTAGAAAGCCCAGTGCTGAGGCAACATTTCTGTAACTCTTCTAATATGAAACAGCCTTCTCACAATAATTGTCTAGTGTGCAGTACATGAAATGCTGTGTTACGCACTGGCAGTTTTTGAGGCCAGGTTGCTGCTGCAAGAAATCCACAGGCAAATCTAGGGTGGAACAGAGAATAAAGCTAATTTATTTTTTTTTTCCTGAGGTTTTTGGAGCATTGTCCAGTCCCTGAGCTGGGACAGGGCCTGACACATTGCAGGGGCACAGGTGCTCATCCTCCTCCTCCTCGGAGCTGTTGGTTCAGGAGGGAATGTCAATGTTAGAGCTGCAGGGACAAGCACATTCCTGCACAGATGATTGCCACCCCCTTTGTGGTCCACAGCTGGCTTTAACTTCTCAGCAAAATAGTTTGTGAGCTTGGGCATATCCTGTGAACTGTGAAAGGGCACAATTGTTTGGAGAAACTCAATGTAGAGCAGCCCTAGAGGGGAGCAAGGGGTTATTAAAGCCTTGGGCCACACTCCTAGATTAGATTATTTTCTGTTCTGCTTTTGGATAAAGTAAAGCCAAAACTATTCATCCACTTGTGAAAAAGAAGTCCCTAAGAAAAGCTTTCTGGGGAGCTATGAAGCAGAGGACAGCTCTGTATAAGCTGCCTAAGCAATCACAGAGCTTTGCTTGTGTTTGCCACCTCCTTAGTGCAAGATGTGAGAGCCTCCATAGCTGCCAGTCTCTTGGGAGAACCACATGGCACCCATCAAGTCATTAGGGATTCTCATTACTTGCACAATGGTGTGTAGAATTTAATGTAACCTATTCAGTAAGCATCCTGACAGGTGATACTGGGATGTAGCAGAAACTCAAAGGAGTGAAAGCCAAGCAGCTGTCCTTTCCATCAGCACGTCAGTATTTCTCTGACAGGTTAGTGGAGGATGCAGAAGGAACCACTTTGCCTTTAAGGCCTTTCCCTTCGAACAAGTGCCAGCTCCGTTTACAAATTTACACGCTGCTGCCTAAAGCAGCCCGTACCATTCTGCCGCAATCCCACTATTAACTGGCGTCTCTCATTAGCCACTGCTGATTCATGGCTTTGTGCTGACAAAATAAAATGATCGCTGCAATGTTGATCATCATATCTGGAGTTTTGCTGAGATGGCCACATTGGAGATATTGGTTCCCATCAATACCTTCCTTTGCCTCTAAATTTCAATAGCACAGACTGCAAAGCAGCTCCCTGAAAACAGACTGTTGTCACTGTAGATTACTATCTGAAATTAATACCGGTTTTGCCTTGCAGTCACACTTGCAATGCTTCTTAGGAACTCACACATATGCCATATTTGTATATCTGATAATTACACTGACCATACTATTTTTTAATATTTTTCTGAAGCTTTGTGAGCAAATCAGTCCATGCCAGCTTGGAGCTCTTCTTTCAACTTGCTTCTGAAATGGCTGAAATACCTTTTGGAGCCAAAGTAAGTGCATCCCTGGCTCCAGCCTGCCTGGAGCAAACAACTGGGATGCTCTTTTTGAATCCACATTTCAGAGCTCATCTGCACTTATGGAGGGATTTTGCTTTTTCAATTTCCCTTTTATAACAGGCCGAAAGTTTGCCAAATGGGGAGCTTTATTTCTCATGGAGAATTCACAGGCAAATCATACAGTCTCACTTTGTTCCTTGTAAATGAGTGGGTGCCCAGGGGCTACTGGTGAGCAGCCACTGCTGCTGTGGTACCCAGCCAGGGCAGTCTGGTGGGGAGCACATGCCACCCCTCCCTGCTCCAAATGGCGATGTGGCACAGACACCCAGCCTGTGCTCTGCCAATTTGTCTTTTCTGATGCTCTTCCTTGTTTGTGGACTCCCATTGAAAATATACCAAGACAGACATACGTACAGCCCTATTTTCCATATCACGTTTCCAGAACAGCCAGCACACAACAAACTTGAAAACTTCTAGTCCCCTTCTCCTTGGGATGGTGTCACCACACACCCTTAGTCCTCAGCCAGGTGTTTTCTTTCACTCAAAACAGGTCTCTTCACCTGACTCTCCCCACTAAGAAATGCTCTCCACTCACTCGCATCCTGCGCCACCTATGAATATAGCAGGGGGCTGTGGCTTGCAGGTGAGAGCAGTTATTCACTTGGCTTCCCCATGTTTACCTCAATTCTCTCATCTGTAAAACATAGATAACATTTCTCCGGCTCACAGGAGACGATGATCATATTATTTATATCCAGATTCCCATTCAGACTATGCAGCTATAAACATCTAGTGATATTACATAAATGTCATTATTGTAACTACTCACAAGAATGTGGGAGGATTTGTGTAAGGGCACAAACAGGCAGTTTCAGCAGAAAAAGAATGCATTCCTATTCTGCACGGATCTAAACACATACCTGGCAAAAATTAATCCTAGTGTGCATTTTTTAGATACCTCCTGCCAAGTATTGCAAGAAATTATTTCTGTTGGAAAGTTTAACATTTGCATTAGTCTTTGATTTGAGTGAAAGACAGAAACAAGGCAGTGAGGAAGGCAATTCCTTCTCTGGCATTACCACTTCTGTTCCTAAAGTCTGCTCTAGTTTACAGTAAGCAAATGGGCAGATTATTTTCCCTCCTTCAGAAATCCCCTTCAATCTGTGAAAAACAGCAATGATGACTGGTGAAAGTTTGAATCGTGGATTAACACCTGTCCTCAATCTCAAGGCTTTCATAGCTGCTCAGCCAGAGCTGGGTCAGCAGACACACCAGGTTGTGCCAAATTGACTCCATAGGTTTTCTGCAGAGACTTCAGAAAGACAGGGGTTGCTCTATTGGATCAAACCAGTGGGGCATGCAGTCCATGATCCTGTTTCCAATGGTGGACAATACCAGATGCTTCAGAGGTTAGATGCTGTTTAAGCCCCAGTGACTTCTTTGTACAATAAATTTGAATGGAGTGAAATTATATTGCAACACGCTGAGAAGAAAATTGAAGATATGGAAATTGCATTTTGTGGCTGAATTGCAGTTCAGACCAAAGATATTACAAACTAGGGGGCCGTGAGAAATGGTTTGAAGGTCTGGTAAAAGCAGAGTTGTGAAATCCTATGCGGTAGTGTAGCCATCTAGTGATCATTCTGAGAAGTCTTTCTTTTTCTCGGGGAAATAGGATGCAGCACACTGAGAGTCAGAGGAGATGATGCTGTTTGAAATGAAGAAGTAACGGTGAAAATCTGAGAGCAACAAGAATGTATGTGTGGGGGAAGCATTTACAAAGCTGGAAAACAAGATTACAAGAGGCTGGTGATTCTGAAGGATCAAAAGGTTTATGTGCAGCACGCCTGCCACCTGCGAGAATATTTGCACAATACAAGGAATCAAACAAACATCATCCAGAGAAGGGAGAACTCACACACCAGAAGATATTCAGAAATGCTTGCAAATTGCAACTGAGCACCTGAAGAGTGAGACTCACTCAGCAGGACTAAAATTCTCTGCCTGGTTGCTCACAGGATGCCTATTCAACCCCAGCTGAAAAGGAAAAAAAAAAGAAAGAAACCCCAACCAGAAACAAGCATCTTTTCCTGGATTACAGGTGGAAGATTTCAGTTTTTTTCAGATGGAAAAAATGAGAGATTCCCCCAAATGCAAACTATCCCAGGGCATTGAGGAAAAGGACTAGTACATTTCACCGGTGGAGCAGGAATCATCACTATATCGATCCATTTACGCCTAGGAAATGCATGGCATAAATCAGTAGCACACTGCAAAAACCAGAAGCACTTTACACCGCATGAAGAAGCAAAAACCAGCAGGGCAAGTCCAGAACTAAGAACACTAAACCAGAACTAAGGTAAAATGGTCCCATGCCTTTGCTCCAGCCATAGCCTGCACCTTTCCTCACCACAGCTTTCCTCTGAACCATGTTCTGTCCCTGACGGATCTCTGGTAGCTGGAGATTAGTATAAGCTCTGAAGTGGGAGGCTTAAGGTATCTGTCCACCCCTCAATGTTTTTAGCAGCAGTCGTTATGACCACTCTGGGTATTCCTGATAGGCAGGCATAAGGATATCAAGAGAATGCAGCACGAGCTACAGTAATTAGCATAATATAATTCAAGCACACAGGCTTAATAAGTAATTTCCGTATCAACCTGTGGCAATCTGCTCTGTAGTTTAATTATAAGCAGGTAGAGAAAGAAAGTATTTTATTTTTTTCAGCACTGAATTCCCCCTCCTTAGTCTTATCATTCCTACTTCATGAAATAGGGAAAACAGAAGTGCTACCCTACCTTGTATCTGGGCCATTCTTCATTACTTTATATTTTTAATAAGTACCCATTTATCCACCTTCTTCCTAAGGGACATACAGACCCTGCCACTTCCTCCACACCCATAGGTCACCGTAATTGCCATTCCTTCTCTGGCTCTGCATTTTAGCATAATGTATAGAGCAAACTTATCTGGGACTTAACATCACCAGTTATACTGGGTACATGGCTGCTGTATCAGCTGTTTCCCACTCAAGACAGCATCACAAGTCATCTGTGGACACTGAGGACACTGAAGTCTAGCTACATCTCTGATTTTTCCTGACTTATTCCTAAACTACTCTGGGTTCGGGCCATATATAACAAAGCACCAAAGTGACAATAATTGTGCAGTTTCCACTACACAGTCACAACGTTCAGAAGACAGCTGCACCCGTGGAGGTCTCTGCATCTCAGCGGGGTGTTGCATCTTTTCTTTTTCTGTCCCATCTCTAGTTCTTATGATGTAGTAGAGATCTAGTGAAGCAAACCTCCTCAGCAGGTTGTGACAGGCGGTGAAATTCCTGCCAGTTAGTTGGGAGGGTTTGGACTTTCTGCTAGGCTGTAGCAGCAAGCGACACCTGGGCCCAGTCTTAGAAAAGAGGAGGAAAGTAGGTATCACAGACAGAATCTGGAGATAAAAAGAATAATTACATGTACAGTCATGCAGGCTTACTTAGAACTAGAGATAGAGATTGTATTTATCCACTGGTGAACAATAAAGCAGCTAGCAGTGTTAAACCCAAGATTAATTTCTGTTCTCCTTCTCTGCCCAAGAGTTATATTAACTATGCAGAGCAAAAATATGAACTAGCAAAAGAAAACAATAACTGGGTATAATTCAAGTTTTAAGCCAATCCTCTACTTTTTCTTTGTAAATGCCTCCTGCTTCCACAAAACTTTGCCAGAAACATTGCTTCCAAAAACTATCTCGCCAGTCCTGCACATAGCACTAGAAATAAGGAATAGGGCTCTTAATTTTCTCAGTGCATATTCCAAGGCTGCTTTCAGCAAGAAGATCCCAACAGGGGCTGGTGGGTTATCTACGATGTGCCTTCTTCACAGTTGCCATCTATCAGGAAGCAGACCCTAATTTTGTAAGCATGACCTAAATTCTCCACTTCTGTGTTCATGACCTTGAATCTGGCTGCATCAAAGAGGATTTAGCTCAGAAAAGTCCAGCCTTATCAAGTAATTCAGTTCAGCCTGTACAACTAAACTGTCCTTATTTTTCACCAGCTTTCATCCACAAGCTTTATTAGCAATGATTCTATACATTCTTCCAAAAGACTGGAAGAAACGAAAGGAATTGAGCCAAGAAGAGAACCCTGCAGGACCCTTGTGGGATGTGCTTCTTTTTCAAGATGATTTCTCATTTGCAATCACTATTTGAGATTTATCAGTGAGCTGGTTTTAATCCATTTAATGTGCACTACATTTAGGTTACTCACTGATAACCTTTAATTAGAATCTTCCGTGGCACCAAGTCTGACACCTTAAAGAAGTACATCACATGAACATTTATCATCATCAACCAAATTTTCAACCACATCACAAACCTATCTAAATTCCACAAGACGTGTCTTCCACCAAGCAATATTGAAAGGCACCAGTTGTCTTTGGTTTTCTCTTCTCTTCTAATTACGTCTCTCTTTTTTTTTTTTGGACCAATTTTAATACTAGGCAAATCAACCTTTAGTTGTCAGTGGCTTTAAAGTATCTTTTGTAAAAATTTGGTACAATCTTACACAATCTCAATGCCTTTCAAGTTCACCTATGTGCACACCCTTCTCTGATGTCTCCTTCACAGTTCACTTGCAACCAATGTGCGTTCTTCTTGGCAAAATCTTTTCTGAACTCTTGGATGTGAGTTATTTGTTCATGTAAATTTTAAGATGTTTAATGATAGCAATGGCTCCCTAGCATTTTCACTACCTGCTTTCAAAACAGTATTTCAGTGACACGATGACTTCCAAATTTATGATAAAGCACCTTTCCTTATCCATAATGAATATTCATTTAGCAAATCAATTTTTTCCTGCAGTAGTATCAGTTGCACCAAAAAATGAACCTATGTTTTCTTAAGGAAGGCTTTCATTTCAGTACGTGAATTCTTATTGTCCTCAACCTCCTTGGCATATGTACATAGTAATGTTAATTACTCTGCACCAGTTTTGATTGAGGTGGCTGTATATAATCCAGACAATTCCAAAACTGACATAAAACTCAAAGTCAAAATGTACATTTTTCTTTTCAACCTTCACAGTAAATTTTGCATTTCACTCAAAATACATTCTGTTCTAGTTATTTTCATTTCAAAGCACTGTATGCACTGGAGATATTTTGATAGTGTCTCCATAGGAATGATGTCATCCTAGCAGGAAAATTAAGTGTACCTTTGCTATTTTATGGAGAACAGCAAATTTATTTATTTGATTTGACTCACTCATGAGAAATATTTTTCATTGAGAATATCCTCTAAACATCAATTCTACTAAAATAACCATAAAGAACATCTAACATCTGGCCCTATAAATAGTTGGAAGTAAATATTCATAGGACCATGTCATTACCCTAGCTTATCTGACAGCTGGGCTTGGCTGTCATGCCATCCCCAGACTTTTCCCTTCCCTGCCCCCTGAAATCCCAAATTTACTTCCTGGACACACTTGCCTTGGAGCCAGCAGCTCCTCTGAGCTGTCAGGAGAAGAGCTGGCCTCAGCTCTAGATCCCACATGTGCCACTTTGTGCAGGGCAGCTGGGACAACTTCCTGGCCAGCAGGGCTGGAGGCATGAACTTCCTCTGCTATCCTTCTACGTTTCAGACTTCTACCCCTTTGCAGCATCATTTTACTACCCATAAAAGCAGGCAAAGCAGGCAAATCCCCAGCTCATGTGTATAAGGGTGGCAGAAGACACCAGTAAGACTGACCTTAAACATTGGCATGTATAACCCCAAGTTATAAGATCATATGCATGGACATACAACACTCCAGAGCTGAGAAGTAAAAACACAAGAAGATGCAGAAGTGCAATGGAAGCTGAAGCTATCAAAACTGTAGTGAATGAAGATGGCACAGCCACAGGGTGATCTGGTGGGCAGCACAGCATAACTGACAATGCACTGTTACTCCTTTTTGGATTAACATTTTGGCTATGGGCAGCACTTTTGCTCCTCAGAGCATGCTAGGGTATGAAAAGGCAACTGGGATAGCGTAGGAGTCACATTATGGCCAAGAACAAACTCAGAGAGAATGGTTAGGCTGGCAAACGCTAATAAGGGAAATGAAGATTAAGTCTGTGTTTCCCAGCCTGCTAGCAGATCCCACTGCCTTGCAAGGTAAGGCAAGGAAATTCAGGTAACAAACTCCTGGTCACCAGTTTCCCATTTGAGCCACACTTTCTGGGTGAGAAATGATGCACTCTGGTCAGAAAACCATTCATCAGCGTTGAGTGACTCAAGGTATAATTTGTCATGGGCGCATCTCTCCCTTTTCATCTCCAGCTACTGGGCAGAAATATTAATCTCTTTTCTCTTCCCTTGACTGCTTCAAGCCCTTTTCTCAGCTGATCACCTTTAATGTCTCTGTCTTGCCAGACTAGGGATGAAAACCCAAATGGTCCTGAACAGAAAGCATTACTTCTATACTCCCACCACGATGACAGCTCAAAAAAACAATCAGATCTGTTACATTGACCATGATCACATCAACTACTGATTTTACAAATTTATTATATTCCTTGTCTTTATTTGTGATATATACAGTCCTGGGGAGCCAGTATTCAACTTTTTATTCCTGTGTTGGGTACTAGAAATGGTTCTGAATGGCAAATGCAGATGTAGACCCCCAGCTCCCCTGCAGCTGAAAGAGTTTGGTTTCCAAGTTCTGGTTTGGGCATCTTTCCTATACAGTGGGAGACTAAACCCAGCAGGTTGTTAACAGCCACTCTGCTTTCTATATAATACACAGACATCCTCCCCATTGCCCCTCCAAAAAAAGTGAGAAAGAAAAATCAATGTGACAATTTATCTACACTGCCAGAAAACTCACTACAAAGACACCACAAATAAGCAAGTAAAGTAAAGACAGGGAGAAAACTTAACAGTGATAGAGAAACCCATGTGCAATTTAGTATAGTCTATGCTCCTGTTTGCCTCTGCAACACAAACCAACATGCCAACACCTTGATCTGTCCATATTTCCTCAGAAAGAGTGCTTTCTTTCAAAAAACCAAACCTTTCTCCTCTCTTCCTCGTCTCTCCCATTCCATTTGCCTTTCTCGTGATTTTTCTGTGCACTCACTTGCATTCGTGTCTTTCCTTGATTTGCCTTTTTTCAAAAAAGTCAACCTCTGAGCCTATACGTATCTGTTAATCTAACCCATTTATCAACAGTTTCTGAGCCATCTCTTCAACCTATGCAGCCGGGGATTTTAGCCAGGCTTTTATCATTTTTATGTGAACTGCTGCTGCCCGCTGTCACAAGGTCACCCTTGGAAATGATACTATGCCTCAGTGGGTACTTTTTCACCTAATAAAATATACAGCACACTGTATATCAATCATATCGTCTGGGGACCAAATACCGAGCAGTCAAAGAGGGGTAAATGCTTCCCTCCAGATCAATTTTTGACTGCATAGCAAGGGTAACCTCTTTGCCAATAAGACAGACAGAAAGTCCAGCATTAGACTATGGGGAGCTTCTCGAGTAATTTTTTAAGCAATGTCCCTCTTTGCTCTCACATGTTCAAGGAATCAAACACAAAGAGGTTATGAACAAGGTGTGCGACAGACCCAAATGTCTGAGCAAATTTGGCCACTGTCACTCAGGGGCTATTTGGTCCATCAGAACCCCTTGCACAAAGGGAAGGGATTGGATGGACCCCTGCAAGGTTTGGAGCTGATGCTCGCTGAGCTAAGGAAGTAAAAATTCACTAAGTAGCACGTACACGTTGAGACAGCCCAGCCCAGGGAAATCCTTGGCATTTTGGAGCTCCTGCTGCACAGCACTGGAGTCAGACCTTGCTTTTCTTAAGCAAACAAGCAGCAGCTATGGGCAAACATGCTTTAGCCACTCTGTAGGTTGCAGATACTCACTGGACACAGAAAAAACACTTGGTAGATGCACAGATAGCTTCTCTAGTAATCTCCTCTTCTCCTAAATTAACAGCTGTCTCTTCTTTTCTCTCTTTTTGGCTGTAATACAGCTCTAAAAGCCATTAAGATAGAAAACAAAGAATGCCAGGAAGCTGTACCTCCCAATTTAGATAAATTACAGTGATATAAAATCTTTTAGAGTGACAGAATGTTAAAGAAAAGAAAACCAGTCCAGATTGGTGCAGCACTTTTAGATCAAACTCATGTCAAAGGCCACACCAGGAAGGAAAGACAAGAACAGAGCTTTTGGCTGCCACCATTACAGCTCACATCAGCATCAGGACCAAGCAAGACTGGTAATGTGGTGCACTGGGTGAGCAGGCACAAGCCCATCCCAGTGGTCCCAGAGAGCTCACCCATACTTGGGTGACTATTTGTGCTAACTGAGCACATACTAGACTCGAGCCATCTTTCCTGCATCAGCTCTGGACATGTAGCCCAAACGCTGGCCATAGATGGTGGAGGCTGTGCTTGCCATGTGTGCCCAGCTCCATTCAAGCACCTACCCTGATCCTCCCATCCCTGTATCCACACTGCTAAGTCAAGAGCAGCTAGGTGTCCATATACAAGACTTTTCTCTCCCCCTCCCTGACTCTTACCTCGCCTCCCTTATTACTTCCCTACTCCAGGAAAGTAACGATCTCCCTGCCTCCCAGAGCAAGCAGAATTAATTTACCCTCTTCCCAGCAGGACCTGTGCCTGCTAACAGCACGAGATGCTTCTCACGAGCATTGCCAGCCAGCTCCATGCTGCTTTAAATGAAACACTTCCATTAATGCTACAGGTGGGCTCCAACTAGAAAGTTAGCCTCTGGATTTGAACGTGACTCAAATTTGGGAGCAGCTTGTTACAAAGATGGGCCTAAGCTAATACACATTTCACCTAACTGGACACAATTATCTTCTTCTCTATTTAAGGGAAAGACAAGCAGGAAAGCCAAATCCAAGTTTGTTACAACCTGACTGCTTTGCAGTCAGACCCAGAAATCTCACTAACTTGATGTTGCTGAGGATGTGAGTATTTAATAAAGGTCTCTAAAAAATGCGTACATTATGTCTTCCCTTGGGACAATCCAAGCAGGAGGTAGCCTAGGGCAGCAGCCTGACAACAGCTGAAAGATCCCAGCCTTAAGCTGAGATCTGTGTGCCAGGTCCTTGAGGATGGCAAAATTAAATTCTGCCATGTTCCCACCTCCTTGCTTGGCCCCAGCAATGGTTTGTCCTGGTGCTTAGCCAAAAATTACCTACCTGCAGCACTGCTGGCTAGCAGGGATGAAGGACGATGATCAGCCCTTCCTTGCAGCTAGCAGGAGACACCAGAGAGCAGAGCAGCAGGTGGGAGGGCAGGGTATGAGGACTGGAGACTGGATGGGCTCCTGCTCACCAGACTTCCCATCCAGCAGCCTCTGCATCTCCAGGGATGCACGGCCAGGACTGCCGTGAGGGAAACTCATGACCCACTTCACCTCCCTGACTTTCTCTCCACCACCAGATGTCACAGGCAGACAGCATCCAAGGACTGGGAACACGGAGGTGTTGGTGAGGTTCCTTTTCCTCAGGTTCTTGGTCTGTATCAGAACAAGGAGGTGGTATGGGTCTAAGAGACAAACTGAGTGAGCAGCAAATGCTTCTCTTAGATGAGGTGCTAAATAACAAAGATGCATGCAATAAAAGGCACTTCTATGTGCTGAAAAGAAATTAATAACTCTACCTACTGATCAGACACAGCAGGGGTCAGCTATAGGGAACAGCACCATTTTGCATGTTTCTGGCACAAAACATAAATGATGACAAAAGTAAGAAAGCAAACAAAAAAGACAGCTGTTTAGCCAGGCACTCAAGCAACTAAGTCAGCATAATGCTTCAAATTCACCTCATGCAGGCACAAATTCACTTCTAAGGTCAGGGTTAGATGATTCCCATCTCATCACTGTTTCCCTCCAAATAATTAATTGAGTTTATTCAATGGATTTTCTATGGAAGACTTAGAGGTATAAACTCTTTAGAGTAAGGAACACAGCTATGTTTGCAAAGCAGCATGTAAATCCACAGTGCTATAATAAGCTTTTATTAATACAAACAAATCATTTGTCCCTCTGCCCCCAGATCTCACAAGACACAAAGTAAAGAAATGGCAGAGGATAAGGCAGGTCACCTCCCTGGGATTTCACCAGTGTGTACTGAGCACCACCGACTGATAACTTCAGCTCTTCACGCCAGTCATTAGCCATCAGTTTCGTTTCAGTGAGCAGCTCCCCTCTGACACCCGCACTGTGGCTCTGCATCCCTGAGCTGCGCCTCTCCTCTTCTCTTTCTCTCCTGTGACCTGAAAAAAAGAGGAGCTGAAACCTTAAATCAGCATCTCCCTGGTTTTCTCTCTGGCATAACATCATATTCTGTAGTCCTCTTCATCGTGTCACCTAAAGTGACTGCAGAGATTGACTTACCTGGGCATTAGCTGATGCAGAAAATATAGAGGGGAAGAGGCCAAGAACGGTT
>NW_010171539.1:38951-67618 GCF_000695765.1 Mesitornis unicolor
GGTAAGAGTTGCACTGCGTCTGTCTCCAAGGGCAGGAGAAACCAGTGTGGACTGTGTGTAGATTAAGTATTTACTAGTACTAAAACTGCATTTTAAAATCTTCTGCTTCTCCCGTAAAAACACTGAGGATCTCTATGCCCGCCTCCCTTACTGGCCCCTAGGAGCACTTCTAAAGGGAAATTGAAGATGCTTGGATGACACCAAGCCTGGCTTTAGGTCTGCCAGATCAGAGGACAGGACCTGAACCAGAATTTGCATCTTTTCAGGAGAGCAACCATACCAGCACAGTTCTGGGCACTCAGGGGTAAATTTCCCTCATTTTCTCCTGCTGGAATTGATATAATTTCCACAAAGACTAAAACATTCAATGAGCCAGATCAGTTGTCATCTGGTGAGGGCACTCGGCTCAGAGGAGAAACCCTTATGTTCCAGATTCTGTTCCAATAAACATTAAACTGCTTTATAGATACTGGAAGCCATTAACGGGAGAGATGGCATTTCTTCATCCTAGGATACTGTCTGATTCATGGTGCTTGCTAGGGGAGTCTCTAGGGAGCTGAGGGTGCAAATGACCTCCCATGAAAGATGAGGTTAAACTGGGTTCTCCAAGTGCTCCAAGCACCAGAGAAGGTGACCTCCCATGCAGTTATTTGGGCTAAGAGGCAACCATAATCCACAATCACCTGCGAGACGTGTCTAAACCCAGCATTTGCTGCATTTGCCTTCATTTTGCCAAGGAATGCTCAGAACAGAAATAAAATTATATTTGAGTAGAATGATCCTTTCCCTCCAACCTACAATCAATAGTTCTCAGTTCAACAGGAGTACAACAAAACATTGTCATTCTGGATTGGACCTAACTGGTTTAACTTTCTCCCAACCCCACCCCACCCTGAAATGAAAGCCTCGCTGTTCACTCAGGAGAGGGAATATCTCCCGCAAAGGCAGCATCCTCGCCAGCATTTGTAAAGGTGCAATGTAGAATATGATGTACTCTGCATGTTTAAGCAAATCAGACAAGATTTCTCAATAAATTAGATATAATTTTTTGTGTGTGTGTGAAAATGAAGACATTTTCACAGGAACATGCTAACTTGAAGTTTGAGAGAGAGAGAGGGAGGGGGCGGCGGTTCCAACTACCTCTGTTTAGATAATAATTAAATACATTAATTTTGCTTTATCAGATTATTGGGCTACATTCTGCCTGCTATCATGTTTTAAAATTGTACATGCTCATTTTACAAAGCTTTGTTATTTAATATTTTTACATGACCAAAACAGGGAAAAAAATAATTATGAAGCAACCTGAGAAGTTCAGAATTCATGAGTATTTCCGAACTGTTTTTCCTTTAATTTGCATTCCACAGAAATAGTCGCAACTTTCTATTTGTCTCTTTAATTTGAAACAGAAGAAATTTTGAACTACTTCCCAAAGGACAGGATAGCTATAATCCATAATGCTCTAATAGATGTGTGGCACTAATGCTCTTCACCTCACAGATTATGATATACTCTGTCAGGGCAGCAGTGAACACTCTTGGGGCAGACTGATGGCTGGGAGCGATGCTTGCAGACAAGGCAGAGCTCTGTGCAAGCACAGATCTGTGCCCTCTGAGAAGAGGAATGTGTCTTCGGGCAGTCGGAAATCGTCTCCATGAATTCCCATTCCAGCTGCTGATCCCACAGCAAATCACAGGCACTGGTGGCTTTCTGTGCCCCGCAGGAGCGACACCTGCAAGCTGCTCTCTTCACTGCAGGCCCTTCCACACAAGTGGAAGCCCACACTCTTCACATGAAAGAGGAAGACTCACTGTAAGGCTGATTTTAAAAAGGAGCCATATGATGGGATGATCTTCTGGCTGCTATTTCATCATCCCTCGATAAATCGTAAAATGGTTTGGGTTGGAAGGGACCATAAAAATCATCCAGTCCAACCCCCCTGCCATGGGCAGAGACACCTCCCACCAGACCAGGTTGTCCAAAGCCCCATCCAACCTGGCCTTGAACACTTCCAAGGAGGGGGCATCCACAACTCCCCTGGGCAATCTGTGCCAGTGTCTCACCACCGTCACAGTAAAGAATTTCGTCCTAATATCTAGTCTAAATCTACCCTCTTCCAGTTTAAAACCATTCCCCCTCATTCTATTGCTACCTGCTCTTGTAAAAAGTCATTCCCCGGCTTTCCTATAGGACCCCTTCAGGAACTGGAAGGTTACAATAAGGTTCGCCCCGTGCCTTCTCTTCTCCAGGCTGAACAGCCCCAACTCTCTCAGCCGGTCCTCACAGTGGAGGCGCTCCAATGCCAAAACTCAACAGGTTTTAACAAATTCAACAGCAGCCTCTGCTCTAGACCCTTTTACTTAGCCTTGCTGTGCAGTTATACTTTCTCTCTCCCCAAAAAGCTAGGATTCAGTGTTACTGCATCACTGAATGCAGCCTAAATGCTTTTCAAGTGCTTGCTTTTTAAACCCCATTAGCTACTTTCCCAGCCCTTGGCTTCCAACAGAGGTTCCTCCTGAAGGTCAGCCTGGGATCTTCTGGGTTCTGCTCCCCGATACCATTTTCAAAAAAACCAACCCTACTACTACGTTGACATGTGGCAGGAGCATCTCAAATTTGACAAATTTTCAACTAAGGCACAGGAATAGATGCTCAGGCAGCCTTCCCACCCTGAATAAGTGGCAGAGTATTTGCGCAGACGAAGGAAACCCAGCTCGCAGACCACCCAATCTCCAGAGAGGACCCACAGTTTACAGAAATGCTCTGGAGCCTCTGTCTCCTCTCAGCCAGCTGCATCCACTGCCACTCCTGTCCAGCCGCTCCTTGATTTCAAGGCAGATGTTATTTTAATACGAAATCCACCATAACTGATTTTGTGTCAGAACTGTGTACAGCAGGAGGGTGGGTAGTTCTGCTTTGCTTTTTTTCCTAAGAACAGACTCAGTCTCTAAAATGATCTGCAAATGGCAATGATAATGACAATGTACATAGAGAACAGTAATACATACAGGTTTTTTTTTCCCAGTGATGAGACATGAACTGAGATTGCAGCTGTATTTGCTCATATTTAGATTATTTTCAACTCCCCTCTTGATTACTACTCTGTTACTTCTTGTGAAAACACATAATCAAGCATGAGTTGATGCCCAAAAGCTTGGGATAGAATCTTTGAAAGGTGATAGTGTGCAGCTGAGAGATTTGGCAGAGTAAGAAGAGGTTTAAATAGAGGAAAAAAAAATAGGAAGGGGAAAAAGAGAATGGATAGGAAAGAAAACCTCCTCATGTTAAGTAGCCAGCAAACACAGCAAGGGGAAATCAAACAATGAAATGTGAAAGGGGATTTGTGGAGAGTTCAAAGTTTTAAAATACTCACCAAGAAGAAAATCACTCTAATTTTATAAGGTGAGACAGGGATTGCTCTCCACTTAAGCAGGAAAAGTGATATGCAAAAGGCTTCCAGTTTTGTCCCAAGTGAATTTTATGCCACATTTACATTTTTATTATTTATGGTGTTTTTCTGATAATCCCTCCCGCTGGGAAGGAGATGACCACGGCCCCACATCTGTTTACCTTTGTTTACAGCTGGGAACACAGCCATGGATTTGTTCTGCTTCAGTGAGAAGGCAGACTGATTTGATTATTGTTTTTTAACATACAAAAAGGTTGTTGCTCAGAGTTTCACTTCAGAAAGAAATGATGGGAAGCTCGTTTAGTAAGTTATGGGAAAGGTTGAATGACAAAGCTAAGGGCCAAGAGGACTCTTTCACCCTCTGGTCCCTAGGATGCCACCACTAAGCTTGGCCAGCCAAGGTGAGACCAAGGCTGGCCCAGTTGCTCTGAGCAAGACTCCAGGTCCCACCATTGCAAATAAGTTTGCCCTGATTTTGGCAGAGGTGATACCTGCACACATCACTTGACTCTCTCTGTGGTGACACGCTGCCTGTGGGGATGGCCCAGAGGCAGGGAGGCAGGTAAGGCCCTTGCTTGCTGTATACAAAAAAGCTATCGGTGAGACCCTCCAGTGCAGAGAGTCCCCTTCAGAGCTGGCATGGGCAGGTGTAGGCAACATCTGATGGGAGGCCTTTCAGTTTGTCCTTGCCCTTAAATACAAGTCTCTTCTCTAAACTATTCAGTCAGTCATATGCTGTCCTTGTTCACTCAGGCCAGTTTCTGCCATCCCAATTTGTGTGGGGTGGATTCTGTTCCTGAAAGAAACCCAGTGGCATGCCCAGAAGTGACCTCAAACTAGAGCTGAGAAATTACACTAGGATTTCTTTAGCTTCAAGAAAAGTATATGGTCTTTCTTAGGATGTCTGAAAGCCTTTCCAGTGAAAGCTTCTTTGAATAATCAGGAGAGTGAAGAGAGAAATTTTAAGCAGTCCCAGATCAACTACCACCTGGTACACTCTTGCATTGCCAGGACAAGCGATAAAGCAAAACCTGCTAGAAGGTTTCTGACAAACTGACAGGACTTTTTGTAAAAGCTCCTGATTATGTTGAGAAGCAGAGGCACTGGTCCGCATCCTGTAGCTAGGGTTGACCGATTCTCCTCTGCTCCTCCTCCTCCTTGCTCTACCCTCCATCCACCCAGCCATGCATCTCCTGCAGACCCCTGTGAAGGTCATGCATGCAATAGCAATTTACATGAGGCTGAAACACTTCACTGGGAAAGGGAAGGTACCACCAGACCAGAGCAATTCAGAAGCATCGTCAAAGCTTGCTTCAGCTGTAATGGCAATTTTTCTGATGACCAGGTGGCTATGGCCAATTTGTTGTATTTTACTTCTGTTTATCTTTGCATGGTACAAGACTAATTTTCTACAGATCACAGTAACAAGTAGGTTTTTTATAAAAAGAAAGATATTTCCAACTGTAACGTAATGATGCACTAGAGAGAACAGAGGCTGTGAAAAGTGGAGACACAGGAGTTGATGTAGAGGAGTACAGGCATGAGGTGATAACACAAGGGGCACAACTTGGCACTGAGACATCATAGTTATAAACAACTCACCAATGGTCAGTGAAACAAGAGCAGACCTGGAGCTGGAGCAAACTAGTACTAAGGGTAAGGAATAGTCAAAGATACAGCATTTAACATACATGAAAGGCAACATAAATAGTAAATCTTGGTGTAATGTGGAGTAGCAGACAATGCAAAAAAAGAACAAGGTCTACAAGGACGCTAGAATCAAAATGACAAAACAAATGTGGGGCAAGAGGAAGAAGGAAGGAAAGAGGAAGGAGGAAGAGGAAACCATTGGCACCATGTTCCTCCCAGTGAAGGAATCCAGGTGTCAATGAATGGCCCTGACACCCCCTTCACTATGACCAGACTGAAGCTACTGACCTTGAGCCCAGAGGACAGTGGAAGAGTTGACGTAATACGAAGAAAAAGGTGTAGAAACTAAAAAGGGATATAAATAACAATTTTATTCATATTATTATTATTACTGAGACTTTCTCTGTATAGGAGTATTCCTTCTTTTTCTGTAACCAGATCAGCACTAATAATAATTCTTGCATTAGACTGTTCAGATTTCAATTATACTAATAATAAACTCTTGGCTTTATCTACAAGGTGTGTTTGCTTTTCATCCACAAAAAAATGATCTGAGTGTACCAAGAAGGAGTGAGAAACACATCCTACACTTGGTCCTCACAGGGAGGGAAGGTAGCTGAGAAAGACAGCCCCACCAGGCCAACAGACCAGAAACATCCGTGCAGCACTTCACTGGCAGCTTGAGCTTCAGAAATCTGTAGTGCAAGGAGGGAAAAGAGAAATGAGCAAAAAGAAGTCTCGAGTTCAGAGTAACAGCTGCAGCGATTACAGTACAAGCGTACCTGTGGACATGGCTTGGCACCATGTAACTAGCGCTGCGTAAACAAATGTTCAGTTTCCTCTCATGATTTACATCATCAAAACCTGGTGTCCAAATGCTGTGTAAGCTAAAAACTTTGAAACTTTTCTGGAAAAAAATACAAACACCTTTAGACTCTTGAAATATTCTCAAGTTTTACCAAATCTGTCCCAAATTCACAAAGCAGCATTGGCTGAACTGAGCCAAAAAGTTGAAAAAAAATGCTCACTGAAAAAAACCCTCAAATTTTATTCAAAGCCAAGGATAAGACAACAGGAGGAATGCTAGGCAAGAATTTGAAAGTCTACAGGGCTTTGTCTGGGGATTTGGGATTGGAAGGGGAGTTGTTGTTGGTTGTTTTTTTTGTTTAAAGACAGACACTTTTTGAAAAATTTTTTTTTCTATCTAGGTGATGAAGAGCTCATGAGTTTCTCTAGAACATTTACTATCCTAGAGCCTTACATAGACTGCTCTAAACACTAAATAGCTGCACGAATTCAAGGGGAGAATGGACAAAAAAATCATTATTAAATATACAGAATTAAATATATGGTCTAATAAATGCATTATTAAAGACACAGAAAACATATCTAGCCCTACCTCAAAAGTGGTTGGAGAGTATTTGGAAGAAATACCACGTGCGCTTGTCCTTCACTGTTGCCTAGTCAGGCACCTGAGGCCATTGCCAGAAGCCACCACAGGAGATGGGGCTTCTTGCACCTGACTCGGGACATCCACCTTTACATTGTGTGCAACATCTTGAGCAGACTAGAAAGAACTGTTGCCCTACTGCACTGAGACGAGGTACAAGGAATAAGGCCACACAGCAAATCTGTGGTAAACTGGGATTACAAATGTCCTGTCCAAAGCCTACCCAAGGACCCAAGTTATCTTTCCTGTCTCAGTGAAGCACACAAAATGTATTTCAGGAAAGGAGAGTCTCCAGAAACATGCAACCTCAGGAGGCACTGCAATCCTTGATGAGAGTGAGCCAAGCATCCCACTGCAGTTTGAGGGCAATCCCACTGCAGTTTGTTCGCTTGGAGGTATTTACCACCAGCCCCACATCTTTGCACACCAGTTGCTGCTGCTCCTTCAGGCAGTTAGTCACTTGTCTGCTCTCCAAATACTATTTATTACTGACTTGTTCCCAAGGTGATTCAATTAAGAAGTCAGAGAAGCAGTCACATTGCTCACAAGGCAGTAAAGAATTTCTTTTATGGTATAGTTTGCCATGTGTTCTTCTCTCCTGTATGTAAAGGGAATAATAGGATGCAGTAAACTGCACTAGGCAATAAACATCTGTTACAATTATTTAAATGCCTCAGATTGGCTTCATTGTTTAATTGCCTGCAAAGAAAGCTATTTAATGCCCTTATATATTCTTTTCCTGCCAGAAACACTATCCTTTAAACATAAGATAAAACATTTTAAAATGCAAACATTTCTTACGATACTGCATTATAACTGCCATTCTGTAAATTATATCCTGGCCTCAGGTTTCCTGTATTCAGCATCACTCCCTCCTGCAGATGCACACAACAGCCTCAATAAGTACAGTAGTGGGGTGGACAGCACTGCTTTCTCTTCACCTCTTATTCCTGGCAAGAGAAAGAAAGAGAAGTCATGTATCATTGCAACCAACCACAGCTGGACAAAGGCAATGCATACAGAGAAAACTACACAAAATAAACAAAAACTCCAATTCAAGTGGGGTTAAATGGGAGAATCCAGAAGCACTAGAGCCAAAGACCAAAAAAAAGAAAAAAAGAAAGAAAGAAATCAATCCCATCACTCAGTGCTGACTCAATAAGTTTCATGCTCAGCAAACACGCCCCATTGAAATCCCTGGGTATCCCAGAGGCTTCAGAAACTGGGGGGAGAGCAGGGCTGGCAGCCAAACTATCAGCTACGAAAGTGCCACTTGTCATTCATGCTGCAGCCTGCTCGAGGGCTGTGCAGGCTCAGAGGCAGGGCCCAAGTGTCGGTCACTGGTGTTGGGTAAACCTGGGGCACACCCATGATGCTGACCCACACGTGCTGTCCTGGAGAGCGCAGAGGTGACTACAAAAGAAACAAGGGAAAAGTGGAGATGAGTGTCAGGATTAGAAGGGCATGGTTTTGTCCTGTGAGTTACATGGTTCTGAAGTAAGCTGTGTGCTTTTAATGTGATGTTATGTTTATGTTATGGAAGTTATTACCATGCCATACACAGCTACATATGAAAAGCTACCTATTAAAGCAGAAACTCCGTGACTAAGAAATATCAGAGCTAAAACCACCCACACAGCTTCCCTACTTCAGATTCAAGTTAAAATACAGCCTTTAATTACATGATTGTAGACTATATTTTTATACAAAGCCCCTGACTTCCTCAGTGAGTGGTTAAATATTTCTATTTATTTTCACCCTGCTACTATTACATGCATCACTTATCCTTATTTACTTCACATCATTCAAATCCTGCCATAAAGAAAAAAAGGTATTTTCCTCCCAGCCATTCCCACTGCAGCATCTTACACCCCTCAAATACCAAGGACTCCTTACAGTTTGGTTAGGAGACCTAGGAATTAGTTTCCTCATTTAACAACCAGAGGAGCAAGAGATGGGGAAACTTAAGCATAGGCCTATCAAAAGCATCTGCAAATTTTGAATAACAAGGCTGAGACTCTCGTTTTCTAGAGTAATGAGCTTTTTTTATAGCTCATAATCTAGACAAAGCTCTCACCAACTTATTCTGCAGTTAGCTCCTCTCTAGGAAAAAAGTCCCGTCTCCCTTACCTTGGACATGCAGAAAATGAGAAATATGCACTTTGTGGTCAGCTTTTCAGTTTAAGGGATAGAAGCCAAGTTTGTGGCTGAGCAAGATACAGAACTTCGTTCTCCACAAAGGCATCAAGCCTCCCCTCTGAGACCATTTTATGACTTTCTGCCGTATCCTGCCTCATTCATTATGCATTTTCAGACTTCTCCAGCAAGCAAAGCCAGAGTCCTCCAGACAACAAATGTCTTCACTACACAGTGCTGCTCCATTTCACTAGTTTCTTCTGCTGTTCTCTTGGGCACCTACTGAGGCAGCCATCTGCAGAAGAAATAACAGAACATGATATTTTAATTAAAGTCTACATTACTGTGCATACAAAGGACCAAGTTACAGTTATATTTTATTGCTCTGTCCTAACTCTCAGGAGCTAGGGTTGGAGCCCACAACATTATTCCCGTCCTGGTTTGTGCACACGTAGGAGATCCTCAGGTTCTTAAAAAGACAGAAAAACAGGAGTGTGGCTATGCAGAAATGTATTTGTAAGCACATAGCCCCTTGACCTGCATGGGGCTGCTCTGCACAGAGAATATTCTGTGCTGGAGCTAAGAGCACTGCCACTTGACAGCGAGTGCATGACGTGGTGTATAACTGTAAGGAAAACACCCATACACAGATGTTGGCAGTGGATTTCAGATACATTTGCTCTCAAGCACATAAGTCTAGACAATAAATGCTCCATGTTCAGGAAACAAGGTATGTGCTTATGTATATGTGTAAATATATGTAAATATATGCAGTGATCATTTTCAAGTGCATTTTAAAAACTGCAATAGTAAGCAGCATGTTTGCATCCTAAATTACTAAATGAGCAGCCACACGGCCCTGGGACTGTTGTGGCCTTCTCCCCAGGTTCAGCACTGTTGTAACTCTCACTATCGTTCACATGCACAGCTCTAATCCCTGCAGAAGACCTGTTCTTCAGCTTGTTGGCTTGGTTTCTCTATCATGAACACATCACGGGAGAGGGGTGTAATCTGGAATATGCAGAGGGGAAAACTGGTGAAAAAAATTCTCCTGCTTTGCTTGACTTTTCTAACAATTTTTAACCCTTAATAAATTACCCAGAAAACAAACAAAGAACAATTCTGATTTTTTGTAAAAGACAAAAGCAACTCAATACCCAAACTGCTGTGTGAACAGCAGAACTAACGAAACTTTCTTTGCCACGGGTTTGTGACAAGTCCCATAAACTTTCTTCTCCTCCTAGGTGCAACAGCTCCTACTGCCTACTCTTATTCGCCTCTGGTAGCACCAAGAAAGTGAAATATATGTGATGGCCAACTTGAAAACACTCATAAGGAGGTCAGCCAGCAAATATGCACACTGAGGCACTGCCAGTTGCTGACAAAGAGATACAGGAAGGTCTGTCACCTTCTTGTCTTTTTCTCATTGGCTGCTCCTAGGCCATCAACAAGGATTTTGCTTTTGGGGAACTTTTGTGTCCCTTTCAAATGAGATTGAAATCAGCCAACAGAAAGGACAGTGAGACGGGAACATGTATCATACAAGCCTTGAGAGAACTGGCCAGCTGAGCCAGAACCATACCCACTGTATGTGGGTATCCACATGGCTTAGTTGGGGAGATGCTGATATTGCAACTATTAATATAATATAAAATTAATAAACCAAGGTTAATTCCTTTGTCTTCTCACAATAAGCTCAGCTCCACACAACATGCTTGAAGATGAAAACCCATAATCCTGGATTTGTGCTGTAACTGGAGCTGATATTAAAGACAACGTATCTTTTTCGGTGAGGCAGTCCTCAAACATTTTGGATAGTCTTGGCACAGACCTTTTTATGGTGCCACATTTAAATATGCACAAAGGACGTAGCACTGTTGTATAGTCTGACTGCCTTTGCAGCTCTTCGAGGCATCAGGAGTTGCTTCTTTGCTTAATGGACCTCATGATTTTTATTCCATCCTTAAGAAGTTTTGGACTTTCAAGGGCAACAGACTAAAACAGTCTACCTGCACATCACAGGACATTGGCAACTATGCAAGAACCCTAATCAGAGCTTGTTTGTTGGTGCAATCAATACCCCAAAAAGCACACATTAGAGACAGATTCAAATCAGAGGGAAAATAACTTGTCAACCAAAGCAAACTCTGTGAAAGCTACTGCTTTAGAAAACACAGAGGAACTACTGCTGTGCTCCCCATCTGGTAGAAACGATGAATCAATAGATATTCAATTTGCCCTGAAAAAGGAAAAAGAAAGGTTTCCAGCATGAACATGTCTATTATTTCATCAGCTATCCTGTTTGCACATTTCAGACGGAAACTTGGCCAGAGCAGTCTGGGAGCTCTGAGTACTGTCAGTTTTGCTAGAGTACATTTAGGCCCAAAAACAATCTAAAAAAAAAAACCCCAAACCATCAACAAAAAAACTTCCACTGACAAAGCAGGATCCTAGTCAGCCAATTAAAACAGGTTGCCATGTTTAGAATAGCTGCAGCCCCCCAAATGAGCAAAACCTCGTTCAGACAGACAGAGGCTTTAGACCAAATGTTGTTTTTCTTTCCCATCTGTTGAAAATAAAACCTGCAGAATGGCATGCCAGTTTATCAAAGTCCATCCCACTAGAATATTAATCAGTGCATTGTATTTGATATTTATCTGCCTAGAAACATTGCTTAACGTTTTGCCTGCCTTTGTGCATTTTCTGCTGTTGAAAGAACTCTGACTCTGCACTCTCATCACCTTCTTGCAAAAATTATCTTTGCTACTACTAAACAAACACAGAGCTTTACAGCTTTTAAGCAATATGGTTACTGCTTCTAGATGGTTTCACAGATGTGGTTAAACTGACCATGAAGAGAGGGGGAAAAAGGGTAAAAGCAAAAGAAAGCAGGCCATATCATACTGTGGAGAGAACAAAACAGCTTTGTTTAGATACAGGGAGAAAAAGGGAGAAAAACCAGAGCAGTGTGCACCTTGCTGGAAGACAAAATAATGGAAATTCAGGAAAGATGTGGAGAAGAAAAATACAGAGCATTTAAGGAAGGGGACTAGATTGCTCATGAAGCTGCAGCAGAAGAAAGACAAGGGAAAAAGCTAGGGACAGTGGAGCATCAGCACATAGAGGTGGAAGCGAGCTTACATTTTTGGGAGGAGCAGGGGTCTTTGACGGTGCCAGAGGTGGCCAAAGCATTGAGCAAAGATCAGTGTTTTGGTCAACAAATGCAGGTTAAGCAAGAAGCACAGCAGTTGGGACAATCCAAGCTGGAACAAGTGGTGGTGTGAGCAGCACAGGGGACAGAGAGACTGCAGAAACTTAGGAGGAAAAGCAAAACATCTCAGTGAGGTTCAATGACAGATGTAAAATGAGGAATCATTTCTGTTCAGCACAACTGAAACCTCAGCAATGGGGAGAGCAGTAGATTTATCAGTGGCCATGGGGAGAGATGTCAGAGAAATGTGGGGATGCCACATTATCCCATGTTCAACCTGCTCCATGAAGTCCTGCTGGAGACAAAAAGAAATGGTGGTAGAGGACAGAGGAGAGATGGATCCAGGCCAGAGAGATGTCAATACTTCAGCAGTACATTCAAGATGGGATTTGTGCAGGATCCTCCCTGGATTAGCACTAACCCACAAAAGGCTGCTTTTCTTCAAAACATAGCACCTCCATCTGAGGAGTCTGGCTTAATTGCCAGTTTTCCCACCACGTGATCATCTCCTCTAATGTCCTTTAAACCAATGTGCTAATGGTTGTATCAAGAGAGCAAACTACAGTTAAGATAAGGACTAAACATTTGCCTGCTTTGCACACCTCCAAAACCCATGCACTAGAATTTCATATTTACACTATCCTACCATTCTGGGTCATAGGCCACCCATAGAAAATTAACGAAGTAAAAGCAAACTAATGACTTTCATTGAATTTTAATGATAGTCAGTCATCTTACCTGAGCTCTTATTTCCTCAGTTAGGCATGGGTTGTCAAATACTCAAAGCTGGCTTGAAGCCTGTATTATGCCTGTAAATATTCAATCACAGCCATAAGATTCCCCACACTTCCTCATTACGCTTCTAAAACATCCATTCTATAAATTAGTTTAAAGAGATGGCTGGGTCAGAATTTTGATTAGGAGGAATAAACAGGCATGAAGCCAATGGCAAAAAAAAAATAGATCGCAGGCTGGCAGCAATGTCACATTAAAGGAAAAGTCATGGGATCAAACTTTCAGAACTGTCTATGGTTCCTCAGTCATTGACAAATTTAGGAGGCTGAGTTTCATTGTAAGTCTATGGGAGCTGGTTCTTCTTGATCACTGTCTTCCTCAGTGACGTCATTTACCCCGCCCAGAGCAATGGTGCCCATCCACTGAAATCCACAGCAACTGGCAAGGGTCCACTCTCATGGAGAGAACTCATTAATGGGGATGCATGCAGTAGCACCCATTGCCAGCCTGGCTGCTGCAGGTGTGTAGGCCTCCAGAGGTGACTTCTGAGAAGGGCTGTGAAAGGTACCTAAGGAAAACAAGTAGGTTTAAAGAGAGGCTTACACCTCCTGTGCAAAATGTGTGAGCTTTGCAAACTGAGGGAGACGGTGAAGCACCACCACAGGTTACAGATTGGTGCTTCTGACCTTGCCCAGTTAGGAGTAAAGTCCTCCTGCATGACTGGGGAGGGAGGAGACCAGCATCTGAAGGACGAGCAGGGCAGCTGAGCCAGACCCCCACACTAAGCCTCTCCCTTCCCCATCCATGCAGGGCAGGAGGGGAAGAAAGGAAGGCCAGTCTCCACTGACACACGACTAGGACTGTGCTAGTACCTCACTGCTCAGGGATGACCACCTCCCTTCTGGACCTCTCTAAGGAGCCTTCAGGTACTACTGTTGTTGGCACAGTGTGTGCCAACTGTTCCAAGGAGGCAGACACAGCTTTGGCCAACAGGTGCTCCCCAGTGGAGTTTGAGGTTTTTTATATACGTAAGTGCTCAACCAGAGCCACATGCAGACAGTTGAGCTTCCTCAGGGTCCAGCAACCACTTGTGCTGGTGGAGCTCACTACTGAGCCCGCTCAGCCCAGGAGTCCCCAACTGCCTGCAGCCATGTTAGGTGCACAGGGTTGAGTGGGTCTGCAGGTCCACCTCAGCCTCTGAATGCTTCTCCCACAGTGTAATTAGCTATCCTAGGAGTGTCCTGCCATCTTCCAGGACTGAAGCATCTCAAAGCCTCTGCAGGACAGCTACGGAAAACTCACTGTGGAGCTTCAAAAAGCCAGTAACTATGTGCTCCCAAGACAGCTGAGATGCTAAACGTCTCATTTGGGCTGCATGGGCCTGAAGGCTCCTATGTTTTAATAACTTCTGGATGTATTTAAGAAGCTCACTTCAAACAAGTATAAGTTCCAAGCTTCCTATGACAAGAAAACCATGATGAAAGATCTATCCATGAGAGACAGGAGCAAAAGTCTGCAGGGATCTCCCTCCTTCCTGCATCTCCACCCTCTTAGGAGGAGAGAGGAACAAATAGTTCAGGGTTTTCACAGCCAGCTGGAAAGAAATTTGGTGAAACCCTGGGTTAGAGACAAGGTAACATTTGCCTAGCCCAGCCTAGTCTTGTGTCAGACGCAGAGCACCAGCAGTTTTAATAAAAAACACTAGATGGGAGTAAAACATCGAGCAAAGTCTGCTTGAGGAGCATCAGGAAGGTTTTTTTTACAGACAGTGCAAGTGAGCAAAAGGTGATGCTGTGAAGATGTGTCTTATTCTGATGCAGCTCCAGAGTAGGCTAAATTAGCTAAAATAAATGTGTCTGGAAGTGCTGTAATAAAGCTCGGTGCACAGACAAATAAGCAGAACATCCTTGACATAATGCAGAGAGCTGGTCTTCTGTCCAACAGAGTTGCTGTAATTAGAGGGAAATAGAGGGGCTACTTCATAGACTAAACATTTTCCTTCCTTAAGTGTCTAGGTGAGGGTAGGTGGTGCTGGTACCCAAATGCAGGTGGTCTCTATCATTTAACTGGCAGTGGAAATTGCTGAAGTCACACACCTGGGCCAGGAGGCTATAAACTCAGCAATATGGCATTTTTGCAGGTTTTGCTTTACAAGAAGAAACAACATTTACAAAGCAGGGAGATGTTTACACACTTGCGCAATATTAGCAATGCAGACTTCCTCCTCTCTTTCTCTAAAGCCCATTACCAGGAGAGAGCAGTCCTTTCTCTACCTTTCAGAAATGACTAAATGAATTATGTTTTTTAATGAACCCTCTCAATTCCCATTTGCACAGAAGAGGATGAGCTCATCCCACAGATATGTAAATGCTGTTTGCAATTCTCCCCCTCTTTTTTCTCCCTTCCTTTCTGCTGGTGTTCAGGAGGAAGCTGTGTTTCCCCGCTGCACACAGCCATTCTGAGGATATGAGAACATGTCACATACCATAGGCATCATTACATTCAAAATCATACACCCGGGCTGAACACAGCAAGTGCTAGCAGGGAGAGATTATTTCTGCTTTGATTCCCCCTCAGCTCCCTTAAAAAAAAAACAAAACCAAAAAACAACAACATAATAATACATTTAGGGTTATTGATGTGACTTTAGAGTTGATAAGAAATACCCAGGGCACAGACATTTGTCAAATAAATCCCCCAAATCACAGTAGCTTAGTACCTTTCTATGTGTAGGTGCTCTTATCCAAGCACTGAAGTCAACCAGGAATGAAACACCACAGTTTTACTCTGTGCAGTTCATGACCCAGGGGGATAAGTCAAAAGGTCCTGTGAGTATTTCAGCTTCCTCACCAGTTCAGCACCGAAAGTCTTTTCCCTGGTGTGTAAGGTTAAACAGGACCTCCAATTAACTCTCCAGACGGACACCCCCAATGAAAGCCTCTGTGGTTCCACCATCACGATGTGCAACACTGTTCCGCCCCTTTGGAAACAGCTAGCCCCACCGTCACTTCCACAGAGGAAACACAAAAGCAGCATTAGAAGTTTCATTAACGACTGACCCAAGCTGGGTTGGGTACAAACCATCTCAGAGGAAAAGGAGAACCATCTCTTTGGCCTATCAATCACCTGCATTTCAGATCTTCATGGGCAAAGTACAAGGTTAACAGTGGAAGGCATCTAGAAAAAGTGGACAGAAAAGTAGGTTGGGGAACCGTGTTGTGATCCTACCATGCGCCAAACCCTGCACAGACCCAGACTAAGACCCTTTGGTGCCCACCTTCAGTCCTGCCTTAAGAAGACCCTAGGTTCAAGTGAGGCGAGGGACAATGCCTATTCATGGCCAAGTCAGGAAAAGGTTTTAGCACACATAAGCCAAGGGACATCACAGCCAGTTTACATGGTGCAGGCAGGGTGGAAGCAGGAAGGTCTCTAGCAACATCAAAACAAAGCCTATCTGCTAGCAAGATGAAACACTTGCCAAATTCCACCCTCCAGAAAGGGCACAGCACAAAGTTGCCTCCACATGTTCATCACCAGGTGCCTGGAGCCATGTGGGTGCCTAGGTCAGCACCCCAGAGTAATCCATGATGTTGGGAGTATTGAGGTTGTCGAGGATTGCTCCTCCTTCCCTACCTGCTGCTTGTTTCTCTCTCCCCCAGCACATTGCCATCTCTTCCTCTCCTCCTCTTTGCTGACAGTTCTCTTTCTCTCTTGTAACTCAGCTCCTTCCCTGTAGTTTTTCCTCTATGGCATCAGCCTTGGGTTGCCCTGGCCAAGGCTGTCATCCCCAGAGAGGCACCACACCGCACTCCGGCACAGAAGCCCAGGAAATCATTAGATCAACACTTGTCACTGAAGTAAAAGCAAACACTGCTCCAAGAGAAAGCCAGCAGCTGCTTAACCAACACTTCCTGTAGTATATGATAACATAGACCAACTCCAACATCAGCCAAAGGACAGTTTAGCTGTAAAGATTTTCCTACTCTCACAAGTAAGCAACAGGCACATCAAGCAGAGAGCAATCTATCATTGAGAGGCAATATTGGCCTGAGGGGGGTGTGTTTCAGAACACAGCAATAACTTACAGGAGACAGAATTTAAAACACCATAATTAAATAAACCTTCAACATCAAAATGACATATGTCAAACAGGGCCAGTATGCTTTTATTAAATCAAGGCCAGTCTTTCCCAAAGTGATGGGCCAGTAGGTAATTCATCCTGTTTGTTTACACAAAGTTCAATTGTGTTCCACCAGTATTAAATATTTATTTAATTTCTCTGTGCATAAATTATGGGGTATACTAGCACAAAACATTGACACTAAAAGCTATATCCATTAACTGATGCTTTGCGGGGAGAGGGAGAATGTTACCATGTATCTTGTATTATCAGATAAGGGAGGAAATAGGGAGGAAATGGCTTTTTCAATTCTCCAAAGCATGCAATTTGACAATTCTCAGCAGCCTTATCTTGTGCAGAGACTAGAGCTAGGCAAATAAATTAAAGCAGTGTAATCAATGAACGCATTCCTTTTTCCTGCTTGTGAAGAGGGGAGGGAGGCTGGGGTAACATCAGGTGGTCAGGTTAATGAATGCGTTCATGAGCCAGAATTACTAAATGAGTATTTGCGCGCACACACATTCTGAGCTATTGATTACACATAACCTTATTTGCAAAGAAAACTCCTCTAAATAGTTTGTAGTTCTGATTAGACATCGGACCTGTGAGGCTAACTGTGGAGACTGCGATTAAAAATATCTGTACCAAGTTTATTGATTTAACTGCACCAGCATAAAAATCTCTCTGCTGCAGGATATTGAACGTGTATTGCAGGCTAACACTCAAATTGCTACATCAGGCCAGCTGGACACAGACACCATTGTCCTGCCTGTGATCCACCTGGATGACCCATCTTCATGGATCACTTGAGACCCCAGCTAAAACCACAAGTAGCTTGGTCTCAGCTACAAATTCAAACATTGTAATAAAAAAACATTCAAAAAAGCACAGGGGAAAAAAACTAATAGGTGGAAATATGGGTACAACCCAGGCAAAGATCCTGATTGAAGGGTTGCTGACAGGTTTGCAAGTGAAGCATATTTTGCAGCTTTAGCGCCATGGCTTTGGATTTCTCGATAATCAAGGTGAAACGGGGTTAACATGAACTTGGATTTAGTGAAAATGTTCTTCCAAAGAGAAGGGGATGGGAAGCATTCTAGATCAGAGACTCATGGCTAAGACCTTAAAGTTTTCTGTACCTCTCCAGGATCCTTCAGGGGCAAGGTGTACAGTATTTTCTCATCAGAAAGCCCAGAAAAACACCCCAAGCTGCCTCACCTCCAAGCACCCTGTAAGCAGGGGTGCTCAAGGGTCAGATTGCTTCGGCAAAAAATGCATCCGTTAACCCAGATAGCCGGCAGACAGATTTACAGCCACAGCTGAACTATCTGACCTAGCCAGTCTGTGTGCATTACTACCCCCTGGGGAGTGCAGATTATCCCCTCTTTAATCTCCTCTCCCCTTTCCCTAACCTGCAGACTGCTACCTGCAAACACTCACTGTTTGCTGGAGCCTTAAACTGTTAGCTCTGTGCATCAGAGCCCTACCTTTTGTTTGCTTGCAAAGCCCCTGGCATAGTTTGGTGCGACATAAATAAAGGCAGAGTCTGTTCCATTTGCTCCTCCTTGTTGGCCACAGCTTCCTCAGGTTACCCCTTTGTTTGGAAATAATGGCTCTTCTCAGACCTTGGCTAAATACAGCCAATCCTCTTTCAGTATTTCCTCTGTATCTGCAAGTTCACTTCGTCTGTTTTGTCTGGGATGCTTCCAGCTCTTGTGGGTGTCTCTCCATGGGTGTTGGTACACAGGTCTTTGCCTCCTGCAGCAAGGTGCCTGGTGTAACGCAGAGCAATGTTTGCCTGCACCAGCACTGGAAAGAGGCAGGTTTTCAGATTACCAGAAAAAGCAGAGGGCAGGAGGAGACACCACAACACAACTAGAGGCCCATTTCTTTCCTTCCCAGGGCCCCACTACAGAAGATGGGGCATGAACTGCAGAAAAGGTCCTCACCCCCTCCCCCTTGTTTGCAGGTCTCCGTCTCCAAGACACCCGCTGAGTGAAGCTGTCCAGATGCCAAACAACAGCCTACTGCACCCACCATTGGCACCTCACTGCTTCTCATCGTCCCCCCAAGCCTAGACCACTGGCCCTGCTCTCCCCAAAATTGTCTTCCTATCCTCCTCTGCAGGTGATGCCTGCCACCCCAGGCTGGGCAGCAGGCACCTCTTTCCCATCACGATGCTGGCCGTTTCAGCAAGAGCACGAAGGAGCTGTATTAATTACCAGGGCTGCGCAAAGCTTCAGTGCATGACTATGAGCTCTGCTCTTTGGTTTGTAATAGCACATAACGTATTGCTAGAGGGTGCCATTACAGTACCACTTAACATCGACCACTTTCTGTCCCCCAAAAAAGACGATGCTACAAGAACAAAGTCATCAGGAACTGTTTGGCCATGCATCAATTTTTTTTTTCTTCACTTTGCAGCGCAGTTAAACCTAGCTGAAAACTACTTTATCCTAACTCAAGCTTTACTGAACATTACGGTGTCATTTGCCAAGCCCTCAATTATATTACCATGCGGCCAGCTAAGAAGGAATCCCACTGAAGGGCAGTATTTGATGGTATAACTTTGTATACCATAACAGGGAAAAAATACCTCACGGTGCTTTTCAAGGGAATTCATAATGTTCTATAATGATTTCTGGGGAAAAAATTGCTGAAAATAAAGGAAGTCAAGAGCACACCACAGCGTGCAAACTCCTCCATTCAGTCACTACGAAGCAGCAAGAACAGCTCGCATTTGTATGAGTCGGAAAGCAAAGTCTGCCAAAACCTTTCCCAGGAAATTATTTTGGGGAACACTACCTAATTCAGAACAGCAGCAGCACTGTTATTTAACTTAAACACAGAGCAGATATTTTAGTTTGATTTTGTCCCTTGCACCTCAGGTTAGCCAAAAAGCAGCCATCCCTGCAAGGGAAAGCAGTAGCACTTAGCAACATGCTAGAGAGCCGAGGGAAAACTTTGGTTAACTGTTCACAGACAGAACTCTGCTCTAGGAAGAAGAGCTTTAAAATACCATTAGACCTTTACTAAAGCAGACAGCCTTTGATTAATAAGGTCTCATCCAAACAAATGTTAACTATTAGAGCCATTAATAATTGAGACTGAAGATAAGAGCACAAGTACTCCCAGGGTCTGCCTCTGTGAGCTCTTCAGCCCGGGGAGAAAAACAACAGAGAGCTGTGCAGCTGGAGGAGATATGAGACCTGCTCAGATAAGGACGAGATATGAGACCTGCTCTTGCCCAGACTCAAAAGCAACACTCATTCTCTGTAGCAGGAATAAGAACAGGCCACAAATCATCTGCATTGCTGCATGTTTCCTTCAGAATGGGGGAGAGAGCTGGGAGAAACACGCAGATGCTAAAACCTTCTGCTAAGAAGATGCATGAAGTTGTCTCTTAATGCTGACCTACACTGTTACTTTTTTTCCCCCCTTCAGTACCAGCTTCCCTGAATAAATTATGTCTCTGGGCCTTTTACACCCAAATTTATTCTTCAGTACCCTCTGACTGCACTTTTCTCTTTGGGACCAAAGTAACCACAGTGATGACAGCTCAAATCACCTCCCATAACCTCTCCACCTTCCCTCTGTGCTGGAGGGGTGCAGGGACCCCTGCCTTGCACCCCCCCTCCGACACAGCAGCTGAATGACAGCCTGGGCTCAACCAAATAAGGTGCTCTACCACACTTGCTTCACTGATCTAAGGCTATAGCAATACATAGGCAGCTACATAAGCTAACACCAGCAGCTGAGAACAGAGCCTCACCCACACATGATCCTATGATTGATTGTATGTGCATGTTATGGTAACTGTGCCCCAACACAGTCTGGTGAGGGGATGCCTTTAGAGATGATGGTGCACTGATAGAAACAGCACCAACAAAATTTAAAAAAAAAGATCCAAACAATGCCCCCACCCCCCAAAAAATCAAAATGAAACAACCCAAAATCAACCAAACAAAAAAAAAATAGAAAAGGTCAAACACACAGAATTAGGAGATACCAGCCGGAAATCTTAAAACCTTACTGTAGGACCTCAGTCTCTGGAAATTGCAGCAAGAAAGTGGATTTACTCTTTTTTTTTCTTTTTTTTTTTAAAACCTGGAAAATGTCTCCCAGCTCTGTAATGAAGGCATGGAAGTGAGGGAAGAACATAAAAGGACTTAGCACTTTGTTGTCTAGATGCAGTGCTCAAGGCAGGATTTTTCTTATGCTTGCTGTTACTACAATATTATATATATTACTAACATAAAGATTTTTTAAAATATAGTATTATGTATGTTACATTATATAGAAAATATATATTTCTGATAACTCACTATTTTACTGCAGTGTCTTGAGACACCTTTTCCCTAATATAGCCTAGCAACTAAGCCAAGCAAAACCCATATTACCCTTCTTTTATTAAGTTCCTGGTTGTAGCAGATCCAAGATGAGAAGGAGCACAGCAAGGCTAGTGAGAAATTCTGTCTAACTGAAATCAGAGCCCTTTTTCATGACAGTAAGCTCTTGTCATCTCCCTTCACAAGAAAGGAGGATTTTTCACTTGGGTAAACCTCAAAGCAAATCTGGCCCTGGTCCTCCTCCCTTACCCAAACATACAGTGGGCTCAATGACCCCCATGGTTCTTGTGTTCCTACATGCAGCGGGTGGTTTCTCAGTGTTTCTGGACAAAGGCTTACATTAAATGAAAGAGATGAGGAAACTATGGGTCACCTAAAGGGCAATACTCCTGGGAGTGCCAAGGAGAACATCAAGCAGCCCAAGGGACCAGATCTGGTGGTGCTCTCTGGCTGTGAAGGATAACGGTGAGGGAGAAGAGAGTGACAAGGTGCTTTCAGGATGACTTATTTCTAGAGAAGAATGGCAGACAGGGAAAGTTGGAGGAAAAAAGTGGATATTAGTAAACGAGCAGAAATGGTAGCCAATGATCCTGATAATTTTAAATACAATTCAGATTTTAGGGGAAAAAAAAGAAATGCAAACAATTGATCTGGAAAATCATTATGGACAGCTGGAGAGATCAGGGATGTGGACCATCAAGTCTGCAGGTCACCAGTGAACAGCATGCAGAAGAAATTCAAGCCTACCTATGAGCCCTGCCAGGGTACAGAGCATGTTTCCCCAAGCTGGCACTGCTGTTACTTTCCAGGGATGGGGCCCAAACCACTGCACTAATTTCCTCAGCAGTTATTTTCTTGGAACTCAGCAGAGTATTTCTTCCTTTTTTTTCTTTTTCCCTCCTTGAGAGAAAAGCATGTGATGTTATTTAATGTAACAAGCCAGATTTCCCATAATTTTAATTTCTTTCAAGCAGAACCACCCCACACATAAACACACAATGCCACACAATAGCGTGCCAAAGGGAGCGGGGAACTCTTTCAGAGTGTGTCTAAGAGAGTGACATGTAATGCAGTTTTTTCATCACTTTCTTTTATTTCTCCCTCTTTGCAAGGCTTCCAGTCAAGTGACATTTTGTTTGATATTCACATCATTTCCCAATTACAGTTGTAAAATTCTTGTGAACAGCTGAATAATTCCCAGCATGGCTTTGTTACAGCTCATTTCACTGCATTACCTTCCACTGCCTCTCCTCTTTAGAGGCTGAACCTGCAGATGTAGTTCAAATCTCCCTCTATCACAACCCTCCCTCTCCACTTACGCTTTTACCAAAGTAGGTCTCTCTTATCTCAACTTCCATTTTACATTTCTATTATGATCTGGTTTAGAGTAATTCTCTCAGCATATGATAGCTAAAAGAAAGGCTAAAACATGATGCGATTGCCCAGCAGTTCAGTACTGCTTACCTGAGACACTCTTGATCAGGCCAGGGGCACTTATGAACAAGAAGGATCAAAAGCAATAACATGACTCTGTTATGTTCAATACTCTTTCACAGTTGAAGGAGAGCAGTGAATTTGGGTTAGGATATTCAGAAGCAATAAAAAAGGAGCAATGCATTTTTTACACCTTTAGAAAGATGGATGCTTGTTGAACATCTCTCCTGCAAATATTTCTACTCACTGGCAACTTTATAGATACAACACAGCCCATTGAATGCCACTGACTGTCCTCTCAGGTTAGCCGATTCACACAAGGAAGACTTTTCTTCCCTCAGGCAGAGCAATATAGAGTTTGTCAGTCTAGAGGCCATCCAAATGGATGCTGCAGTCCTGGTTCCACAGACCAAGCGCTTATCAATCCAGTTTCTCTCTCTTCCTTCCCTTCCCAGTTTAAAACAGTCTGAAGACATGAGCTATACAAAACCAGAGTGGAAAATGAGATGCTTATGGAGAGGCTCACGATTGTTAATGAGTTCACTAGCAGTTATACCCACCAAACACCCATTTCTGTGGTAGCCAGATGCAAGTCTGAAGGATTTTTCCACTGCACATGAAGACCAATTTTGCATGCCATCACACCATCGCTGCTCAGTGGGGCTGGAGGGGAGCTTCCTTAAGCATCTGAGGTTTGAGATAGCTTAAAGAAACCAAGGAAGCAGAGACAGATGTTACCTGTACCCATAGGCCCTCCATCTCATCTTGTTAAAAAGGGACACTGGGAAAAAGCCTCCAAGGGTGTTGTCCCTCATGGCCCAACTTCTGCAGACCTTTGAAGACTGCCTGCAGTCAAGTCTCCCTGGTCTCTACTGACATCCAAAAAGCAGTAACACGCATGTTAACAGAAGCAGAAACTGGAGTCCTAGTGCAAAGCAGACAGGTCAGAGACTGTTTTCAGCTACCTTGTTGCTACTTCATACCTCCAGATTCAAGACTGTCCCCAGCCCACCCGTGCAGCCTACAGCATCATGAAGGCTCACACTTTGTCCCCTTCTTTGTGTGGCCACATGAACTGCTGGTGGATACAGATATTCACTGAGAAGCAGAGCACAGGTCAGAAGCTCCCTGGGGCTAAGTGAGCAAAGTCAGGCTACCCTACACAGTGTGACTTATTTTGTTTCCTGAAGGGACTGTCAGCAGAGCATATGCTGCCACCTGGACCCAGTAGGAAAGGACCAGGTTGGGAAGTTTGAAGCCCTCAGCAACCATCTTGGCCTCACCATTGCTGCTATGCAGCGATGAGCATTGCAATGATCCTGCACAAACAGGAACCCACATCCACTAACTGGTCTAAGCTCTGAGGTTAACACCAGTTTTTTCACCCTTTCCTCCCTGACTATGTTCAGAGAACAAATTCCTCCACCCAGAACCCATGTCTCAGCTCACACCTGAGCTGAGAAGTTGAGATGTCCTTCCTTCCCCACCCCAAAAGCTGAGCAAAGATTATCCTGAGGTCACCTTTGCAGCAAGAGGCATATTTCTGAGAATGTTCCTGACCACAGAGTCCCCGCAGTGCTTTGCTTCTGCTGCATTGAGCCAAGAGCCTATAGATTTCCTGCTCTTAAAATACATTAACGTAATAAAAGTCAGAATTACACAGCCTGCTATTCATGATTTACAGGCCTAGGCCAAACACAACAAGTAAGAAATAAGAACATCCTGTGGCAACTCAAAAAATCCAAGTCTGTTATGCAGGGAGGTGAACTTTTTACCCGCAACTGAGGAGAGGAGCTATTGTGTCCATTACAGCCAAAACAAAAGTGACAGAGAAATATCTGCAATACCTTTTTTCTGTTTTTTGAGTGAATAGATCAACATTGCTAATGACTGGCCTTGGCAGCTGTCCTGTCTAATTACCAGCTGCTCTCAGATATTATCATCTAATATTAATACCACTGGAAACTCTTATTACATTCAGTTTATCATGATGTCATGCCTGGCTTCTTTCTTCTCCAAGTCTGCATGTCTAACCTAGACCAGTATCACTCCCTGCTTCCAGACTGAGCTGGCATTTTCAGAGCCTCTTTGCCGAGGATGGTTTTAAGAAAAGCATCACAGGGCAAGTAGGGCACTGTAGACATTCACTCCTTGCTCTGTGATTAGTTTTACTCTGTTTTAATCTTTATGCATAAGCACAACCCCAGTGACCAGCTAATGAAGCTGAATTTCAATTTTAATGTGTTTTGACCTGAAGAAAAGTGCTTTTACTGGCCCTGACTGAAAGACTTGGATTAAGAACCAGCGCCACTCCAGCACTGCACCTGTAGCACTCAAGAGGAGTAACTCAGACACAAGACCTTTGCCTTGCAAGCCTACGTATCAACGATAAAGCCATGGTTTTCTGTTAGCTTCAACCAGCAAAAAGGGAGAATTGTCTCTTTGAATTTAAATGAATGACCTTAACAATGTTTCTGAAGGGAGACCAAGGAGCAGTCCAACTGAGAAGAAAATTTAGGCTAAGGATTACACTGTACTATGTGTTTGAGTTTCTGCAGTACCAAAACACCTGGAAAAGGTGCATTGAGGCACTCTCTCAAGGTCTGCATACTCTCCTGAGGGCAACATAGGCTTTGAATGTCACATTGAGAGCACAGGAGGCCAAAATATCATAATCTCAGGTTAAACATGTGGCAGACAATAGGAGTGTGTTTTTTCTTGCTAGCATGTTTCAGCAGCCACATACCCAAAGGAACACACCTGCAGGGGTGAGGGGGGAAAGCCAGGTCCTGCCATTGAGGCTGAGACACGTTTTGGCTCCTTGTTGGTATCAGCTTCCATGAAATAGACCCTGTTTCACAAAGGTAGATATAACCAAGTATTTTTCGTAGGACATTTGGCTTGTTGTCACTGCCTATGAAGTTTTTTTTTCCCCCTCCTGCCAGACCACTGGATAGATGGGACCCTCATCCCTTCAGCCTTGTCACCTCAGCCCCCCCTCATGGTGCTGACACCAGCTGCTGCAGCACTGCTTCAGAAACCAGGTGCTTCTACCCCGGGGGTACAAAACTGTATGACCCCACTCTGTATAAAAGGGACACATTAGTCATGGAAAGTGCTTCCAGGAAGGCTAATGACAGGAAATGGACCTGGGGACTGATGCTTTGCATATTAAGTGTGTACTTCTTACTGCAAGGATCTTCCCTGCTCTTCAATTAAATAATATTCAGAGGAAGCACTGGTCACAAACCTTCTCCACCATCATCCCAAATGGCTGGTAAAACAGCTACTCTGACCCCTTGATGATGTTGCACAACCACAAAAGCAGTGGAAGAGCAGATGCTGTCATCAGGCACAGCAAGTGAGAAACGACTGTGCACACAAGGTTGAAGTTTTCTTTTGGACATCTGCTTTGAGGTCCTTGGCTCCCATGCATCCCTCAGCTGCCCTCCATTACAATCATCTGCAAGAAAACCAGCAGTTGTTATAGTGAAGAGAACATATCTTAGAAGCCAAAATTATGGTCATGCTGGTAATACATACAGGTCTTCTCTTACTCCAGAGGAGGGCAGGCGCAAGTCCTGAGCCACCACACACATACTTGGGCACAAGTCTAATATAAATGAAAATATTGCCTTTTTAGCATATCATTAAGCATAATAGCAAGTCTGAATCTGAATCAAGCTACCCCAACTTTAAAGGGAATAAGTTGCAAGTAAACATTGAAAGATCCTATACTGAGGATCCTTCAAAATCACAAATATAGTTACTGTATATGGGAAATACATATGCATACATACAATGGGTAGATGATCAACAACTAGAAGATCCTTTGCGAACTGCTCTCCTGCTGCAAGTTTTGATTTTTTTCACTAGCATGGGAAGGGAAAGAAGAATCTGATTTTTTAGCTAAAGCCTATGCATTTGGTTTTCCTTTTTTCTCTTCAGTGCAAGTGGCAAGAAATAGGCTAATTACAGTTTGAATATTTACATTATTTTGGTGGAGGTTTTTTAAGTGAATTAAGCAATATCAGAATACACATGCCACAAGCAAGGAACAGCTGAACACTAGGGCTAAATGAAGATAAAAGGGCATATATGCACCTGGATGTGCTTCCTCTAACTGCTTTTTGCTTGCACAGTAAGTACTAGGATCTGTGTCTATAATATAAGCAATATAGAGCATGGGAAT
The DNA here is from genome assembly GCF_000695765.1 of Mesitornis unicolor. Classification (NCBI taxonomy): domain Eukaryota; kingdom Metazoa; phylum Chordata; class Aves; order Mesitornithiformes; family Mesitornithidae; genus Mesitornis; species Mesitornis unicolor. The sequence continues at coordinate 65,638 of NW_010171539.1, forward strand.
TATGGAAAGGAAAATGAGGAAGACAAATAGAAATTGCCCGTTATTGAATGTCACATTTGACCTTTTCTTAAAAAACATAGCAATCCTCCATGAAACAGAGGGTAAGAGTTTTCATAACGTTAAGCACTATTTTCTGAAGTATGGTACCTAGACAGAAATCGCTGTCTGGTGGCAAAAGAAAACCAAAACATGAAGCTGGTAGCAGCTAGGAAGTTCAAACCAAGTAAGGATGTGAACTGGGCAAAACTCAAATGAACGCAAACAATGCCAGACTGCTGAGTCTCCAGTCAGTTCATGGCAGCGGCGCAGAGCTCCACTGTGTCCCTGCATGTCAAAAAACTCCCTATTTTAGGATCATAGAATGGTTTCAGTTGGAAAAGACCTTTAAGATTGAGTCCAACCATTGATCCAGCTGCTAAGTCCGCTGCTAGACCGTGTCCAAAAATTTTGCTCCTTCCAAAGAGGTACAATTTTCTTTAAGTTTCTAAGCTCAAGAGAGCAGCTGTGGTGCATGGTGAGGATTATTATTTCTTTTCTTGCAGAGCAAGGGAGAGCCCTAAACATCTCTGCAGTTACTTCAGACCCCATCGCTGCTGTTTTACATTAAATTCAGTCCATCAGGTGTTTTTCAGGTGAATGTTCTTGTTGCTGCTGGATGCATTTTCTCAGCTCACAAACCCACACCTTCGTGAAAAGCCTCACAGAACTGCAGTGCTCCTCAGCTGGTTGCTTGCTCCCTTGGGATGCAGGTCTATATCTCATCTTCACAGCCCACCTGTGAAGAGGAATTGTTGTTTTCTCATTTGGATATTGAAGCAACACCAGGTGAGGCAACAAAACATGCCAGATGGAGAGGTCAGGACAGCACAGTCTCCTTTAAAGGACTTCAGACCACATCTTTTATTTGTGTCTTTTCGGTGTACGAGTGCCAGCTGTGCCTCATTTGCTGGTGGCAGAGGATGCCAGCAGTGAGAAGAGGGGGCAAGATGCCAGGTGGGATCAGCCATTTCACCCCCCTCCCTGAGCCCACAGCCCAAGTGGCCCCAGCAGGTCTCAGGTGGTGAGGTCTGAGTCTGGGGAGCAGGTCGCTCTCTCTGAATTCTGGGGCTCTCACTGACCTCCTTTCCCTGCACCCCAAACCAGCGGGGTGGAGGAAGCACCTCTGCCCCCTCTCTCCTCCCAGCATTGCAAACATCTCCTTTGCTGCTATTCACAACACCAGTCCCCTGTATTTTGCCACCACATGAAACACCAAATGAGATCATGGAAAGCAGTGTGCATGCAGCACAGCTAAAGGTCACCGCTGCATGTGAATTCACTTTTAAAAATAATTAATTGAACAACAGCCTGACATTTACCCTGCAAAGGGATTTTTGAAAGTTTGCTTGCTGAAGCCTGGTGTTCACAGGCTGCAATGTTTACTGCTGGGGGAGTGCAGGATCATTGTTATTCTAGAGCAAATAAAAGAAAATGGATCAAATTCAACTCTGAGTAAAGGCAAAAAAAACCCACCACCACACTACAGGCAAACCTTGCATTGGATATGCTCAGCTTTGGTTTTTCTCCCTGCTTTGTTTCACGGGACCAGTGAAAACCATTAGGGCTGGACAAACATTTCCAATGCAAAAAGTAATTTCTGCTTGCCCATAAAGTCTCTGCTAAGAAGGCTGAAGTTTCACACACCTTTTCCTACTTCAAAAATATTTTTATTAATGTTATTTGCAGGAATGACGGTTTGAATAATGGTCAGGCAGTTTTTATCAAGGATATAGAGGAAGAAGAAATAAAACAAATGAAATTGTGGTGGTGTTCTTCTGACATCTTCTTTTTAATTGGTAGCTCAGTTGTAAGTGTCTCATCCCACTGCTTCACAGATGGGCTGAGCCGAGTGACCTGATCAGCACCAGTTGTGAGGGTCCAACAACCTAAACTCATTCTTTTTTACGGACTTGGCTTCTGCACATCCATGGACCATGAATTT
>NW_010171539.1:67649-91906 GCF_000695765.1 Mesitornis unicolor
CTATACATGCTCTTTTTAGCCCTGGAAGGAATAGGCAACAGACTCATTACTGATGACGTTGAACACAGCGGTTTCTCACTGAAAAGCCTGTTCCACACAATGGTCATTTAGTATTTTGTTTCACAGAGAAGCTAAAATGTGAATTTTCATCATGGACTTGAACCAGTCTCTATTCCAGTTTCAAAGAATCTGAAACTTGAACTGAGTACTTGTCAGAGCATCTCATCCTCTAGTCAGGTTTCTGTTCATTATATATATATACACACACACATACATATTTAAAAAAAGAAGAAACTTTCGTCTAGTTCCACGGAAACTTAGTTTCTTTAGCAACCTCTGGTGTGGACCTTTGCCTAATGCTGTTTGGAAATCCACATATATCCCCTCTTCTGGGTCCTCCTTATCCACATACTCAATGACAGTCCCATGGGATGCAGGAGGCTGGTCAGGTAGGGCTTTTCCTTTAAAATACCTGTGCTGACTGCTTTGCACTGGCTGTGTTTGTATCTACCTGCCCAATGCTCTTATTCCTATCAGCTCCATCATCTTACTGCTGTGTGTTCCCAGGATGCCCTCTAAAGTTTCATTCCTAAAGGGAGTTTACAGTAAGAGGTTTCTTCAAAGGAGAGTTGAAATAAGTGTTTCATGTGCAATGATACTGATTTTAAGTTTTGACAATGAAAATCTCAGTCTAGTGTCTGAGTATGTTCTTCTAGTCATAGCCAAGTCTCTGATTCCCAGCAACTTATAGCAATGGCAAGCAAAAGTTTAAATTTCCTTTCCATAACATGTGCATTGCCTAGTCACCTGCTCTTTGTTGAGTAACACATAGTTTAAAGGGAATCTCATAAATAGCACGTCGTAGCACCTGGTATTAGTATGCATTAAAGAGACAACACATACATCTCCCAAATCACAATATAAACCAAACATTTTTCTTTAAACAGTAAACATTTTCTAACATATTTGCATAATTAGCTTTTGTATGATTTATCACTCAGATCACAATTACAGCCTGCTTTCTGAATACGCAACGTACACAGCATCATACTGCAGGCTAAGTGCAATGGAAAGATACCCAAGCCAGACTTTGCAGCTCTGCTACTGCATAGATCCCAGAGAAAGTAACAAAACTGGCAACTGTGTCAGGGTGGTCCCTGCAGTCACATGAGACCAACTGGTTAATTGACCTCATTGGTTTATGGCTAGCTCCGGAATTAATACTGCAACCCCTATTACAGCCTAGCAGGCCAAGCTTAAGAAGCAGGTAGACTTGCAGATTTATTGCAAGTGCATTTAGGTCAATTATTTAAAAAAAACATTTTAATTTCCCAAAGGTACATTATGCAGACGGTTAATCTTATGGCTGGCAGGCCAGATGGGGCCTAGGACCTCTTAGACATCTTGGCTTTGGTCCCCAGCTCCACTATCTGCTGGCCAGAGTTATTTATGCTTGACCTCTGTGACAAATCAGGGTGCAGTACCCAGCCCTCAGGCTGGGGTCCCTTACAGCCACTTGTTGCTCAAGGGCAGCTGATGGACGGACATACATGGCAAGTTTCTCAACATCCAGAACCAACATTTTGCACTTCCTTTATCTACACACTTCATCAGCAGAGTTTCCCCTGTTTACAAGTTCTGCTCAATCATGTCATGCAAGCTTACTGCTATGTGTTTCAGAGTGGGTTGTCCTGCTGGTGCTGTTTTGAACACCAGCGGGCTGTGTTGACCACATTCAGCCCAGCAAAACAAAATGCAGCATTGCTGTTCTGGCACTTAAAGGGGCTGCATAGACCTTTTCCAGGGAGAAATCCCCTGGGCTCCTTGCAGACAGCAGTGCTGACTACTGCAGCCAGGCAGCCCATGGGAAGCATCATGTCCCTCCATCTCCCTCTCAGCAGGGAGGAGCTGGAGAACACAACCAGCGCAGATTTCCAAATGCAACGGTCGGTATCAAAGGTTACTAAAGAAACAGAGCTTGCTTTTGATTAGAAAAAAGGCTCTGGACTGAATAGATGAAGAGATGAGAAGGAAATGCTCGTCTTCTCTGTTTTGAAGACAGAGGAGAGTCAACAGAGAGGTCTCCCAGGAACTGGTGCTGGTACTGTTTCTAGCCAACATCTGAGAGATGGGAGAGAACACTGGAATAGCTATGTTTCTCCATGATGCTGAGGGGTTTTTTTTGTATGATGGTGGCAACAAGTTTCAGAAGGAGCTGAACAGAGCTGAGCAGGCAGAAAGGTAGCAGGTGAGCTTCGGCGTCAATGTAAGCAAGGAAATACATCTGTGGAAAAACAGCCTACCTGTGCCTACACAATATGAAGCTGGGGAGAAACAGTTACAACTCAGAAAAGAGGTCTTGGAGTGGTCATTGAACAGTCTTTGAAATTTTTGACTCAGTGCAGATTCAGACAAAAGACAAGACCAAGATGTTTTTGGCATAATCAAGAAGAGCAATGAGAACAGCTGGAAAGGAACACTGCTACCACATAAGAAATTAACTGCCTACATCTTGAAAATGGTGTGTGGCTTGGGTCTCTGCATCTCAAGAGGGACATAGTGAAATTAAAGCACAGAGAAGGGTAACTAAAGTCACTGAGGGGACAGTGCACTTGCCCAACAAGAGATTGCAAGAATGACTCCAGTTTGCAAAGGACAAAGACAAGGGATAGCATACAACACAATTTCATGACATAATATCAAAGCTTGTGGCCATGCTGATTGCTGAACTGTTGTTCACCAGTTCCCACATTGCAGGAACTAGAGGACACTCAAGGAAATTGGCTGAAAACCAGCTTTTAAAAGTTAAAACAATTGCATACCTAGAAGGCAGTGATCTTCTGGGACTTGCTGCCACAGGAGCGTGTGGCTGTCAGTATCTAGCAGGTGATAAAAGGAATTAAACAAACTCACAGACAATATATAAACCATTTCTGAAAGGATGGAGAAAAGCTATATCCCATATAATTTTTATGATGGTGATTGTGCATGCTGGAGAAGTACAAGGGACATGGACCAACACAAATAGCAGAGCTTGCATAATTGCCTTAAACAGCACCTCCTGTTTCCATTAAAATCTATGCAAGTTTTGCAACTATCTTCAAATGAGGCCAGGATACCACAGAACCATCATGACCTCCCATATATCATGAATGAGACTTGCTGGTAAGCCAGTGGCTAAAGGCTGTAATGGATTAAAATCTGCTTGGTAAGGAGGTTCACTCTCAGGTCCAGAAACTTCAGAGGTCTTCTACAATTTTCACTGAATAATCTAGTTCTCTCATGAGATCTTAAGCAAAATCTGAATTACTATGTATTGCTTACCAAAATACAAGAAATATGTTGTTGATACTCCACAATGCACTTCATTGTATTGAATAGCGAGGTAGTTAGTGGAGGCCCCATCTCTGGAGACATTCAAGGTCAGGCTTGATGGGGCTCTAAGCAACCTGATCTAGTGCAAGATGTGCCTGCTCACTGCAGGGGGGTTGGACTAGATGACGTTTAAAGGTCCTTTTCAACACAACACATTCTGTGATTCTATCAATACTGTGGAGCTGTGTGTTTTTCTGTCAACATCCTAAAGATATATCATCTTGACCTTCAAATTTTAGGATAGAGACAAAACAACTCATCATCTGGGAAAGAGCCATGAACAAACTGGGATTTTTTTGAGCTGCATCAAGGTTTATCTGAGCTGTTTGTTTTCTTGATTTAGAGGATTGTTTGAGAGTATACCATAAGGCCACTCTCAAGATCAACTTTATCATTTATAAGTATCTGCAAAATATCCCCTAACTTCTCTGCCTTTAATATCACATGTTTTCAAACAGCAGGAAATCCAGACTACAATAAAAAAATCTTGCATACTCAGCTCTTCCAGCAAAATGCCAAATCACATTACAGTTTATTCATCTGGTTTGAGTTGAGCATGTTGCAGAGAAACAAAGAAGGAAAGGGTCACTTATGATGGTTTACTAAATCTCTCCTATGCCAGCTTTCAGTTGAAAGGGTAATACTAGTCACAGTAAAAAGCCTAAATCATGCCCTGTATGTCAGCTCATAACACCAAAGAAAACACACATGGGAAACATTGACCCTTGCAACTACTGCTGAGACAGAAGTCCCAGGTTATTGATGGGAATAGGGATGTCTGGCAGCAAAAGGACACTGAGAAACACTGCAGATAAAACCTCCAAAAACTCCTGGTAAGCCCATACCTAAGGATGAGGGTACATTACACTCTGCTCACTAAGGTGTCTGAACCTCAGAGTCTTCCATAATTAAAGTAGGTTAACTGGAAACTACCAGCTTCAGTTTTGCTATCCCACAACCTGTGATGGCTGCAGGAATGTTCTGTCTAATTTACGTGTACCAGCCTGCAATTTGCCACCAACACATGATGGTAAGGAGGTCTGAGAGGTGGCTTAAAGAAACGCACATGAGCATTACATCTCAAAAATCAAAGCTAAAATTATATGCTTAATCCATTTACAAAGCCTGTTTCTCATTGCAACACAAGTAATTGCCCCTATGATTCTGCTAAATTGACTGGTGTGTCCCAGTTAATGTCTTGCATCACCATCTATTTAGATTCCCATAGATTAGTTTTGAGAGGTAGAGATAGCAGTAGTTACTTTTCAGCTATCTGAAACTATAATCACAGGTACTGGGTACATGTAAAATTGTATTGATATTTAGTCTCAGAAGCAGTAACCTTTTACTGAGGTGCAGACAACTTTTACTCCACATGAACTTGTGACTTCTGTAAAAAACCTGTTTGCTTCATTCCAACAATTCTTTTTGCAGAAGTTAGTGATCATGACTGGCTAAAAAACACCTCACCTCCTCAGCACAACGATGCATTTGCGTGGGAGCGATATCATCGTTCCTTTCTAAGGTTCAAATTACACAAACCCTCCCTTTACTCAGAGATACTTTCTGAGGAATTTCTTAGGAGATGAACAAACAAGTCAAAACAGGCTGCTGCCCAATGCCATCCCAGATAAACCCTGGTGTACATACTTACCTAAAAACCTAGACAGAAAGGATCTGTTCATATCATCATGGCTTTTTGATGTGGTTGTGCATGACGGCATCCTGAACACTTACTTGCTATTTCAAAGCCTCAGAAGCAGCAAGGCTGAGCCACAACGTTCTACTGCCTTGATGGAATTTGGATCCATGGGATTTGTTGGGGGTGAGTGAGTGTGAATTGCTAAATTAAACGAGGGTTACATCTGTGGTAAGAGACATTTTCCATCCACAAGCCAAGAGTCTTTTCATCATTGTAATTCCTTGAACAGATTAGCACTGATTAATAACTGCTTTTTAGAGACTTGTGTTGTAACATCAGCTCCTCCCAGATTTTTGGTTATTCCTCTCCACTTTATTTACAAAAATAAGAGCTTAGGTCTGATGCTTGCTTCTAACCTTTGTTTTCTTTCTGAGACAAGAGATCCCAGATGCCTTCGTGCCCTTGGAGGTGCCTGGTTGAAGGTCAGCTCTGGAGCACATCTCCTCCTTCCACCACAAAACTGAGCAAACTGAAAAAACTTCATTAAACTTTTCTGTCTCTCCATCACACCATGCCAGGGCAGGTAGGTGTTACATATTCTCTTAATGCAATTCTGTCAACATGAACTCTGAGTCTCTCTTTCTGATAACTTTATTTCCACAGATACAGCCTGCCCCTGCAGACACTGCTTACCAGATGAGGGCAGGAATGAAGAAACATAGTACATCAAAGGAATAGCCTCCAAGACCTGAAGGCAGGAGGCACTGGATCTGCACACACACAGGCCAACGCTGCCTCTGACTTCTGGAGCTTTTTTGTTTTGGTTTGGTTTTAACAACAGCTAATCAGTAGAATACAGTCAGGAAAGATGGACAATATATCACTGCTCCTCTGTGATCTCCTGTGCTCTGCCACCAACTGTGCTCTCTGGAGAAATAGGATCCTTCCAAACCTAGCTCTGAGCTATTTCAGCTGAAAAAAAGCCAGAATGCACTAATTCCACCCATGTATGATGATAGCCACTTTTATCCATAAACACGAGTGCAACACTGGCTGGTACAGATATCCATGTGCTATATTACCTCCAGTGTGCTGCACAGTACTGGTTCAGAAGACATGAACTTAAAGTCTGGTCTGTTTACATAAAACAGAACTCAGAGCATGGCCCTATACCTGCTCCCGATATGTTAGTCCTTTTTTGTAGTCCTACAAGGACTTTTTTCCCTGGTTTGTTAAGCTTCCCTTATATGCCTTTTGCCTGCTGAAGGACTTGCCCAAATACACAGGCTACACCAATGTGCACTTCCAGTCACGTAAAGGGGTACCCAGACAGGGGGAAGAACTTGCAAGTTGCAGATTAAGGCCTGAGAGAGGAGGACAAAAAGAAAAACAGACAAAGAAATTGTTTTTTTTTCCTCTCTATAACTTACTGCTGCCCACATTCAAGGAACAAAAAAAAATTCCTGGAGGCTGTTTGGGGAGGAGGAAAGGAAAGAAAAACGTGGGTGCTACATATTAGCTAAACAGAAATGCACACTGATGATTACATACATTCCTACACACAGTTTGCATGAAGAAGATGATGGGCATTTTAGACAACCACCTGCTTCACCTGTTGGCATGTATTGACATGCATAACTCCTACTCGTGGACCTTGCTTTGATGGAGGCAACAGAATCTAAACTGTGTTTTAATAATACAACTGCATTTTCAAAAAGCTATCGATAACTTAGAGGGTTGTTATTCAAAACCTCTGCCATCTCTGGAGACTTTCATTTAATGTGAAACCAGAGCTAATTTTCAACTCAGTTCATTCTCTTCAGCTGAGGCCAATATGCCTTAGCGAGTTAAAAAGAAGCTGTAACTCCAGGATTAGACATCTGATTTCATTAAGACTTCTGAAAGCATTTAATTAAGGATTCTTCCTCTTTCCACATTCCTACAATCACACAATATTGAAGATGCCAAGTGATTCTCTCATTTTAATTTTGTCCCCAGTAGCTTTCAACAACTGCTTCTTGAGCTGGAGGTCTTTCTGCCGGGCCCTCGCAACAACACCCCAATAACGGCAATGTGATGTAAGACACACACGCTTGTCTCTGCCACCTAACCAGAAGCAACAGCAGCTCCAGGGCTTCAGGCCACAGTAAGGAAGAATAGACCACCCAGGACCAGTGCCTAGCTCCATTAGGCAGCACTTCTTCCAAGACTGTGATATTGATGTGAGAGAGGTAATCAGACAGGAAAGGCTGCAGTCAAAGGAAAGATTCGATTTCAGCTCAAACCAGTAAACACCTGAACTTAAACGTGTAAACAAAGAGAACAAAAACTGAGAAACTAATACCCAAACAAACCTGATTTAACCCAAGATTTTGCTTTTTTTTTTGTTTTTTTGTTTGTTTGTTTTTAAGGACTATTTATATTTCTGACAAAGTTATAACACCATTCCTGACTTGGCATTGATTCCACAAAAAACAGGAAACAGAAAGTGTGACAAGGCTGAGGACAAACAAGGTGTCAAGCCTGCAGGCCATCCCTCTGTCTTCACTCCAGGCATCAACAAATCAATGGCATGGTAGCAGCTGCAAATGCCAGAGCATGGAGGAGGAGAAAAAAGGCAGAGTGATGGGCACTGGAGCAAGAAGGCTCGCTGGGCCCTTTATTGACAGAGACTGCCGGGAGACTCATATTTATCCCTCGGTAAAGCAATTCATTTACTGAAAATTGCACACAACCTAGAATAAAGCTCCAGGAACACAAGTAGGACTCTAATGCTGCAAATAAGTCTGACATCTATAAAATCCTTTATTGTTGCTAGACCCCAGAGGGCCTGCCAAGCTTCCTGACCTTTCCCACACCCCCACCCCTTGGTGTCTCTATGCAAAATACAGAAACAAGTCTCCTCTCCAAACAGTGGCAATCTTCTTGAAAAAACTTGGTTTTATCTGGACAGACAAAAAAATCCACTACCATACTTGGCAGTTAAATACACTCTAGAGATAAGGGTCTGTGATGGCTGGTTTTCAGCTGCTGGAAGATACGCATTGATCGGCAAAGCAGCCAAGCCCAGAGGCCTGTTTGCTCCCTGGCCTGGCTGCTGCCATGGTGCCCAGCTGGGCTCTGCAGCACCGAGCTGCTGGTCACAGCCAGCCCAGCTAGCCACAGCCAGCCCAGCTAGCCACATCGGACAGCTGGCTATGCAAAAAAAAATGCACCTCACTGCCAAACACACAAAATGTCACTGCTAAAAATCTAAAGATGAAGCAACTACACAAAGAGCATTGATAAACATAGTAATATAGCAAAGTAAATGACAAAAAGATTATGCTCGGTTTGTTTGCATGTGTGTCCACTTGCATGTGCATGGAACAGCAACCAAACATGAAGGTTACCCATTTAATTAGTGCAACACATGCAAATGAAGTAATAAAGATGGCAACTAAACATGTCAAATGCATCCAGTTAATACACAGCAGTTTAACCTATTTGGATATATGTAACTTTGCAGACCATTTATCTACGCCTTTAAAATAACTTTACTTACAAGCACACAATTTCCATCAGTAAATACAGACGGTGATTCAATTTTATTCTTCTAAATGGAACAGGTGTTCCATGTGACCCTAATCCATCTGTAAAATACCACACCAAAAATACCATACGGACACATATTGAAATATTTTTGTTATTTTATATGGGCACACAGACATACTTAACATGCACACAGAAGCAGCTGATGCTAAAAAAGTGTTCTCCAGCCATTTGCCACCATAACTACTTGTTAGGCTTTATTGCACACAAAAGAATGGTCCTGGAGCTCACAAAATAAATAACGTTTCTGCCATATTCATTGAACAAAGCCAAGCCCTGTCAGAAAGTAGCAGCTGAAGTCACGCACATACAGAGGCCAGCACGGAAGTGCAAGTCCAGTTCAGCAGCTGTCAGATGAGTTGGGCAGAGGAAGAAAATAGGAAGGATCTGCAATGAGAAGGTGAGCAGTACAAGGCGATTTTGAGTTTGTGACTGACCTGGGGCTGATCTTGCCCAGCCTCCCTGATACTGTCAGAGCCTAAAAAGAAATAAGACTGCAGTAGGAACCCAAAGCAGCAGCCCTAGAGAGACCTGCAAGAGACCTGTACTTATCTGTGGATAACTCAGTTCAATTTCTGTAGGTTGCACACAACCTAAAATGAAGCTCAGACTCCAACGCTGCCGTTGGGACTGTCTGCCTCCAAAATCCTGCAACAGGAAATCATGCTGAGCTTAAAACCAGTCACGTAAGCTGTGGTGAGCCCTACAGGTCAAGGCAATATTACCATATTATGGGGCAGGGGGAAAGGCATGCAACAGATTGCCTTATTTTTGGCAAACACACAGTGGACAGAAATGCTCATCTCAAGCACTGCCACCTCAAGGGAGTGGACAATCTGTCCATGGCCTGCTGCAAAGCACTCTGAAAAGCAAATAAGATTATTACTTTTCAATTGGACACTCTTACCCAGTTTCAAGTCAGTTGCCAGAAAAAGCAGTATTAAATGGAACAAGAAGTTCCGAGCACTGAAAATTTGTTAGAAACTCCTGGGTTTCTTGTGAGAAGTCTGTCCTGTAAGAGGAGAAAGGGTACTTGACATGCTGGTGAGTGAACCACCATCAATATTAAAGAAGAAAAAAAGATTTGTAGCAGTGCTTGGAAAAAAAGAGTGCCTTACCTTTCCTGGATAAAGTGAGTATGGGAATACTTGCTTGCTGCTGTAGCTGCGAAGCAAAATTCCAAGTGTTTATAAACCACAAAGACCTAATTAAGACAACTACAAAATTACATCCGACAAAGCTTCACCCTCCAAATATTTTTCCTCCTAGGATGATGACTTGATTTAGTTAAAAATACTGAGAAGCATAAACAGTGACAACTGGCACCTCAGGAAACACCCAGAGCCAACACAAACCAAGGGAAGTTTCATGTAACAAGAATTGTACTGAATGCATAGTGCAGCTAAATTTAGAGCAGTTCTAGAACATAACACAGGTTTCTGGTAAACAAAGTGTTTTCATGTCAAGAAGGAGGTGGCTGTCATGCTGAAAGCTGATATCAGAGGAGATGAGGTTTTGTGGAGATATATATATATGTGGTAGATAAAATTCATAGAAAGCTTTCTGTCCCGCCTCCAATTTCTGCAACACAAGCCCACATCTGCTGGGGACACCAGTGGCTTCAGAGAGCAGTCATCACAGCAGCTTGCCACTCCAGAGGAACGCGTGCTGGGAGATAAGAGGTAGCACCATTCCTGGTATCAGGGCAAAAGGACACCAAGAGAGGCCGAGAACAGGGCTCCTGCTCCCCTGGACGGCCTCAGGCCACAACCAAAGCAGATTAAACAAGTGCCTGGAGTCAGAATAGTGCTACAATGAACGGATAAGGATGGTTCAGCTGCAAGCCCAGGCAGTCATGCAAAACAGCTCACAACTTATGTGAGCACCAATAGTAAATCCAAATGCAGGCTTAGGAGCTTGCATTGTACCACAGCAGTCCGCAAAGTCGGGTTTAGCTGGGAAAAGATGGATGTGCTATGGGCATGGATGACTATCCTCAGGAGCCTACCTACCCCTCCTTCAAAGCCCTGAGATAACAATTTTGCTTACACCCTACCTTTGTGATGTGCAATATTTTCTTCCTTTTAAGAAAACACAGGAGATGGGGCAAGGAGAGAGAAAAGGGTCAGCGAACGCATCCTGCCTATTAGAAGGAGACAATACTGATGTGCTCCCCTGTCAAAGCCCTCATGCAAAACCATCCGCAATCTGATGGTAACATTGCCTGACAGAGCTTAGGAGGCTCACATGAAGCAAACCGCTGCTATCAATACAAGGCAAATAAGTGAAGGAAAACTCACTGGAAGTGCTGCTCAAAGAGAGGAACAATAGTGCATGTTTATTCGGTAGCTGGTGGTCAGGCTTTTACTGGGAAGTCAGCTACTCTATGAATGACTCTTGAGACCGAAATAGCCAAAATATTCCTGTAATCCCTCTCTCTTTTTCATTTTAACCAGAACACTAGACGTATAATATCAAAAAAGTAGCAGAAATACATTCATTCGGAACACAGCCATTGCACTCCAGATTATTTCAGTATGAAACCTTAATTTCAAACAGATGATGTTCATTTTGTGAAGCAAACAAGAATAAAAAATTATGGACTCTGAAGTGTAATTATTTTAAACAACCTACTTAAATAACAGCTAGCACACTTGCCCCTCGATTTTCCCCTTTGAACTCTGGCTTAATCCTAAGGCGGTTCAGGAACTTCATGCAATAAAAGCCTGATCTAACTTAAAAAGTCAAACTTGTGGTCAAAAGCGGTTTCCCCACCTTAACTCTTCTGCACATGGTGCTGTTGTCTGAGGATGACATTTAGAGCACAGAGAAACTTTTCTGGTAGAACCATGCATCAGGAAAGGGGTCCTATTGTACCGTAGTGGAAAAACAATGTTCTCTTCCAAGGGTTTCGTTTAGTCTTTGCTTACAGGTTCAGAGCAGTATTACTATTTCTAAGTTAAGAAGATCACATTATTTTATTCAAGTCCCTTCCTTCTCTCTCTCTTTTCAGCATTCTCAGTTTATTGGAAATAATTGAAAACTTACCGGCTTTCACTAGCTGAGCAATATGAAAGTTCAAGTCACTCCTTGACCAGATCTTGAGGTACAGTAAAATATAGGCATGGAGAGAAATATTCCCAAGAGTGACCACTATTTTCATCCTGAAAAGCAGAGTGGAAATCACATAAGACTGCAAATTTCTTATTTAGTTTTAGAACAAACAAGACAGGGTTAAAGTGCAATACTTGTCCCCACCTTGATTTTCAGAGCTGAAGTTCAGTTCTATGAAGCTGAGCTAAAAAGCAAGGAAGCAGATGACTTCTTTGAAATCACAGGGAAGTTGTATTTCTCGCATTCCTACCCTCCCCAGCAAAATAAATAAATAAATAAATAAATGAACGAATAAATAAATAAATAAAATATACTTTCCATTTACTTCAATCACAAATACTCTCAATTTACTTACCCAGATAAGCACAGAAGAGACCACTTATCAGCAGTGAAAATGAGTAACTGGAGCCACTTCTACTCTTTCAATTAGGGCACTTGCTGTCTGTCAAAGCAAAATCTGCAAACTAGATAAAAATCGTGGATAATAGCCTTGAAAATTTTAACCATTGTGCTCTGAACCAGAACGTGGTGCCAGTTGCAGGTTGGTTTTGCGTGGCCAGCTGTGAACAGTTTCAGTGTCATCTAGAAAGCTGTTTGATACAAACTTGAAAGATTTGCTTTCTCATTCTTTGTATTCCTCTGCTTTTTTGGAAAGGAACTGGAGCTGAGTACTTTGGACAGGGGTAATTCCATGCTTACCCCAGCACTTTATGTTGGCTATCTTGACAGCACAGCTGGTAAGTACTGCTAACCCTACAAAACCCTAATGTTTCAGATCACAGAACTTACAACATTATTAGGCATAGGAAAGAGGTTTTAATTTATTTCATATGATTTTACATCTGCCTCTGGCCTTGCACAGTTGTATTCATAGTAACCAATGCTCCTGACTTTAACAACAAAAAAGGGGGTGATAAAAATCAGTCCAATACAAACACTTCTCCTTTAAAAGAATTGTAAAATGGTTTTCTCACTTGCTGCTATGCAAAAGATTTTGCTTCCAATGCCCTGAAGTTTTCTGAAAGTTTTTCATTACACAGAAGGAAAAAAAGCCCTGCACATCTTGGGAGAAACTGAGAACTCACAGTGAGGAGATTGCTAGGCAGACCTAGTTTTGGCTGGTCCACATTCCCTGATTTTTAAGTTAACTTTTCATAGGTACTGCTAGCTGAACAAAAACCATGGTGCTGGCTAACAGCCACCAGCAACATCACTAGCACCCTTCACAGCACCAAGCCAAAAGAGCAGGGTTTTCATGGTTTTTTTTTTCACTTTTAAAACATTGTCAAAAATCAAAATGCTTGCAGGCGTTGGTCTGGAACCAACACTGGCATCAACCTATTTTTCTTTTGCCACCAGCTTTAAGCTGTCACTTTGAAATGTGGTTACGCCTTAGGGGTAGGTGCGGCAGAAGCCATTAAGAGCGGCTAAGGGATCTGAGGTGGGAGGTGACAAGGACAGCAGGAGCCGGGCAGCCAGCAGCAGCCACAGCACACCAGAGTCGGTGTTAGAGCTGGTTTAGCTGCCTCTGCCACAGCGATTCAGTCAAAAAAGCAGTCAAATGAAACCATGGATACAGAGCTCCGGCTTTAGATATATGATACTTTTGCAATGTGGAGGGAAAGCAGAGAGAAGATAATGTCAGAGAAATAAACCCAGAGTAGGGAAGGTTTGGAAATTTAATGGTGTCTTTGGTCCTTGGTTTGAGATCAGAAAGAGAAGGGTGGGCGGTTGCTTTGATTTGGTGAGAGAAAAGCCACATGAAGCAACTGTCTGTAACAGCATCAGCAGCGGGAGGCAGAATTGCAAGGATAATCACAACCGAGGAAAGTGCAGAGCAATGGCAGAGCAGCAAGACCCCACACCTGCATACCTCCTGCTCTGCCCCAAAATTAAGCCTCTGATGTAACCACAGAGTTAAATTTTTGGCATTCAAGACAAGGTGGAAAGAAAAGGAGAGAGAAAAAGAAAAAAGAAGAATGAAAAGACGTGTTGCAATGCCAAGAAAATGGGACTAGACCCAAAAAGGAAAAACTGAACTCTTTTAGCTGTCATCTTCTTCAAAACACTTTGCCAGTTCTTTGCAAAATGATGTGTTGTGTATTCTTCTTTAAGGGTAAACATTTCAAAATATTCAGCCATGGAAGTGTGGGTTTCTTCCTTTAAAAAATTGATTTACGTGTTACTTTTTTCTTCCCATGAACTAGATACTCATGCTGGCAGCTGCAGAATCCTGCCTAGCCAGGTTTTCTGTGCAATTCAGTGGAGATCCTTAAGACTAAACACCATAGGCAGTCTGCTTCCCCATGCCTGCACCCACCCTTCCCACAGAAAGGGAATCTAACTGTTGCTTTCACTTTGGCTGTTAAACAAAGCCTCCTTTTCTTTGAAAATTAACCTATTTACTCATGAGGGGAAAGAGAGAGAAAGACGAGCATTATCTTACCAATAAGAAGGATGGTTTTTGTGGGCCTCCCCTCTTGTGAATGAAAACTGAACAGGGCACAGAGCAACTACTGTGGCCATCCTGACACAGCCACCACTGCTGTGCTTCAGAGAAAGTCCCTCTCACCTAACGTCCAGTCCTGGGGCTGGTGTTGCTCTGACCCTTAGAAAGGCGCTGCCCCTGCCTGGGCATGCTCACCTCTTTCAGCTTATCCAGCATTCCCACCTGTGAAGCAGACACAAGCGATGCCATGAGAGTGGCAAGAAGTCATGATGAGCAAATCTTTGGGGGCATGCTTCTTCAGTCCACAGTGTTTCCTGCTTGTTTCCACTTATCATCATGTTTTAGCAGACCTCTGCTCCCGTCTCTCAATAACCTGCCCCTGTGGCTACCACAGTGCCCTGGAGCCCACATCCCTGGGCTGCACTCAGCAGCTGCAGCCCAAAGCAGAGGTGCCCTACATGTCTCTGCAGTGATAACAACACAGAGCTGGCCTTTCTCAGTGAACTGGTAGCTCCCCATGGATGTGACAGGCGTTAGTTACCTGCCCATAAGAAGCATGCGAGCTCAGTAACCTGTTTCAGAGAAAAAACTGTAAAATAACAGGTTTATGTTTAGCTGAAATCTGTGAAGACATATCTTTTCCCAGTAGGGATCCAGATACAGTTTTTGGCTTTTCTAACTTAAAGAAAAATAATTTGTCTTTCCTAGGACTCAGCTATATATATTTATTGTAAGCTACTTGAACCAACAGAATGACTCTTGGGAAAGCATAACTTGCCCCTGTGCTGACCCTAAATATTTGCCATTTAGAGTGGTTGCATATACAGCAAATAACTAGTTAAGAAGATAAGCTATCTTGCACTTTAAAAGAAAAAAAAATCCTGCTTTCCATAAATAGAGAAGCATTAGAGATAAATCTTTGATAAATTCAGAGAAGCAACATATTCAATTGTTCATCACGGTTTTTACTATCCCCCTAACTGTGAGAAATTATTAAAACATAGTATGGTCACTAGCAGGGCTGGCTTTTTTATGGCTGATGTTTTTTTGATGTGCCAGCAAGGAACAAGTCTGTTCCAAGTCATATTTACCCCATTACCTTTTAATCCAGAACCCATCAGGCAGAATATGAACTCCTGTTCCTTCTATCTTTGATTATACACAGCTGTATTAAATCTATTTTAGCTAGTTAACATTCCTAGTCCAGGCACATCCTAAAAAACTAAGATTAAATTTACAGTCATCAAGCTACATCCACAGGATGCAGGAACAATCACTTCATTGGCCTTTTGCAACAGCTTCATTTTCAATAAGCTTCATGCTCTGAATAATCAAGATATTCAGAAGTCAAGGCTCACTTCATCAGTTTAAAAACAAAAAGTCATACAAAAGTTTGCATTGAAGTGAGATTACCTTTAATGGGAGTTCTCCAAGTTGCAGAGTCTACTTGCACATTTGCATCTTGATTATACATATACCACAATTCTTTATTTCTAGTATCCACTGTGGGGAAAGTAACTCCTTCTGCTCTTCATATTTGGGGCACAGACATGCCTAGCACCACCTAAGTTCCTTGTCAGCCACTTGACTGATAGCCACAAAATGTAACAACTTATGAAAAGGGGAAAAAAGGGAGGAAGACGAGTACACCCATCTAAATTAATGTCAGTTGTGGGGTTTTTAACTGTCCTATTATGAAAAGAAAGATTTACGGAGTCACCTGTGGTGCTAGCATGAAGTGCTTGACATATTGAAAATTGACATAAACCTGTCAGAAGGTTTCTTCTCACAAACAGCAACTTCGCAAACACTGTACCGGTGCCACGTTAGCCCTAGATATTCACATCATCTTCTTGAGAAGTGGCAAGAAGAGCACTTGATACAACCCCAACTGTAGGGAAGTACTCTGCAAAGGAGGAGGACACTTCTCACTCTCAAAACAACCAATGGTGTATATGCAGAGGTGACCATTCCCTTAGCTTTCTCAAATAATACTACAAACAACACTGGGTGAGCTTATCTAAAGAACCTCACACCGTTGAGAAAGACAAAACTGTCTGTGGTAACACTGTGAAGCACAGCTTTCGAGGTGAGTGGTTTAAGGAAAACCCCGGGTACCTTTATTTCATAATTAAAGTGGACCTCAGATCACTACAGGAGGAAATTTAAACTGAACTACTGTATCTCAGAAATGCTTGGGTAGGGTTGGTGCAGGGTAGGGGTATTATTATCCATAAGTGCTTTTATCTTCTCTGTATTTCTGGCAGAATTTGTCCTCCTTACAGGCATCTTCACAGACAAGTTCCATCATCATTTAACTTATGGAGCTGTAATATTACAAAATGTGAACACAAAGGATAGTAAACAATCAAGAGATCCCACAAACTAGACAAACAAAACCCCTTACTACACTGATGTCCACAAAAGTGAAGGACACAGCAGCCTCCTTCAGTTCCTACTGCTCTAACCAGCAATATTAAGGACTGCAGGAACAACAGTCTGAAAATTGTACATATACACTGTGTGATCCTTTTGTAAGCCATTGATGAGAATTATCTCGCAAGGCAGAAGAGATGTACGCTCCTGAAAGAGCTATCTCACACCCATGCCCAAGATAAGCACTGGAGAACCGTTAGACACAGTGCTCCACGGTTCTCCATCAGGAGGTCTGGGACAGCATCACTGGACAGCTTGGAGAGAGAGATAAAGACATTCCCACTATCACTGCAGTCCCTACCAAGCCACATTGATTATTACCACATTGCCATCATTACTATGAGTGTTGTACTGTCATCTCTTTGAAAAATGAAGGAAACTTGTACATAAGCCTTTCCGGTCCTACAGCCAGAATTACATCTAATGGACCTCTTTTTTAACTTCCTGCACATCATTGACAGGATGAGAATAATTAATGTGTCTTGTTGATGTCCAAGTCAAACAAGCAATTAACAGGCAGACTCAAGTGGCCCCATTTCTGGAAGAAAGTCCATTGCACATTCCTCTGGTATTTCCTACACAAGATACAGGAACTTGAGCCAATTCAGCCCATGCACCAGAATATTCAGAGTATGCAGTAAATTAACCACAATCAAATATGAAGCTCAGGGCACCAATATAACTGATCAACTGCTTCTGCACCAAAATACATTTTACTGTGTTGTGGATGTTATACCAGCTGGCTACAGTGTGTTGTCAGCTGCATGTAGCATTCCAGCAGATACTGATGAAATACCATGCAAAAGCCATCACCTGTTCACTGTTCAAAAAAACATGTCCTCCTCTCCCTCTGTAAACCAACAAGCTGGTTCTCCTCTAAGCAAATGCTCCCTATAGAAGCACCTTTAACAAGCTATTTGGGCAATAATGGGACAGAGGCTCCTACCTCACTAAGTATCAAATCAGTTCAACTACCAAAAAAGAAAACATTTCAGTCAGTAGTTTGTGACTTTCAAGATGAAACCATCCATCCATGGTGTTGCAAGCCAGGTCTGCAATCTTCAGGCACCTGTCATGGGATCAGGTAAAGGCAAGGTGGACACCATCACCTGTTCATGATGTGTTGCACAGTGGTGGCAGACACAGAGGTGCTCACAGGCAAGTGGCTCCCAACACCAACTACAGAGCAGAGCAGGTGTGCTGACCTGGAACAAATCAGTAGCTCTAAAATGCTATGCCTGAGCATAGCTGAATAGTTGTAGAATCATAGAATGTATTGGGTTGGAAGGGACCTTTAAGGATCATCTAGTACAAGCCCTCTGCAGTAAGCAGGGACAATGTTACTAGATCAGGTTCTCTCTAGTTACTGTCCTGACAAAGGCAAAAACATCCCTTCTCTACTAACAAAGGGGCGGGGGGGGACAGGATTTTTGGGGACCTGAAGAAAACAATGAATTTTTTTTAGTGTACTTAAGACCACTCCAACATTCATCGCAAACCTCATTGCAGAAGCCAACTGAGTTAATGGATTATACTCAAATGACCTTTGAAGCTTTCATAAAGCTGGATGATCACTGATCCAATTGGACTGAAGCATCAGAGAAACAAAGCATGTCTGGTGGGGGGACTGATCTTGACATATTCAAGAGATTCAGTCCTTAGCCAGAACAAAACCAGACCTTTGGGGTCTGGTTTCTACAAAACCCATGACTCAGAAGAACATAGAGTTTCCTACAAGATGTGTTTCAGCACTGGTGCATGGGGCCAAAATGCATTTTTAAAGGCAAGAATACAATGCAGAAAAGTGGAAATGGCACACAATGCCTCCTGGCAGTCCAG
This sequence comes from Mesitornis unicolor, assembly GCF_000695765.1. Lineage (NCBI taxonomy): Eukaryota > Metazoa > Chordata > Aves > Mesitornithiformes > Mesitornithidae > Mesitornis > Mesitornis unicolor. The sequence continues at coordinate 86,096 of NW_010171539.1, forward strand.
AATCAAGAAAAGGAACAAGAACAACGAAGCGTTTCATCACACCAGGAACTTGACTGAGCAGGCTTGAGATGGCACTGACTACATCTTCTGTACCAAACATGACAGACAGGGCTAAACATGCCTACAACAGGTAATACAGAAGTAAAACAGCCTCTCAAGTGATGGTGTACACACTTCTGCTGTGGGGCTGAACCTCAGTTTTAATTGGTTGAAGTGGTTTAATGTGCTTTGTTTAAACTACTTCACATAAGTACACACATATGCACAATCTGTAAATAAATAATTATTGGCCTTTTCTTTTAGTAGTTCACATTCAAGATCACAGAAACCCCAGGCCAGATCAGAAGAATGATTGGCTTTGACTACAAAGGGTAATTTTGAGAGCTACTACATGCAAGCAAGCCATAAATATGGGCAATACAGAGTTGGTTCCTGTGGTTTTCAGCATCTGGGAATGAAAGAGAAGATTTTTGGGTTTGTCTCGAGTTCATTCACTACGTTAGTACAGCCACATCTGAATGGAATTACATGTGCAATTTGATCTCCCTGCCTCAAGGATACATTTCTTTTTTCATTTCACATGGGGAGAGGTTCTTTACCCTGGTAATGGAAATGACACTTTCCACTCCCAGCACTTCCCCAACTTAAAAGACTACAGGAAAAACTGCAAGCAAAGGGTTCATTGACATTCAACAAGCCATCACTTACTGTATTACAGCAAATCGTCTATAGTGACAGCTGTTACATCCCAAGTTAATATAATAGTTACCATCAGAATTGATTATCTGAGCTGTGTTATCTAACTGGCATAGATCTGAAGCTACCACTTTGCTAATCTGGTTAGCTACCTGAAAACATTTTCAGACCAAAAAGATCCATCAGGGACCTGGACACCCCGACTAATCAATTCATGTACATCAAAACCATGACAGAAAACAGCAGCTAGAAAATTCTGTTTCCACTGAACTTGAAACAAGGCTACTGCTCTGAAACAATCTACATCTTCTCATTGTGCAGCAAAGGCAACTACAAAACTTATTAACTTATTCTCAAATTCTTTGGTCTGAATATTTCTAATGCTGAGGTTGCTGCAGCAATGAGGGCTGGGCTCCTTTCCTAGCTCCTGTGGACTGGAAATGGACCCAACAGTTTTCCTTGGATCACATCACAGGATAGGTGCCTCCCTTTCCCAAAGGCAAGTTTGTAGGAAAGACATATTTCTAGAATTTAGAGGAAGCAGTAGTGAAGTCTCCTAAAACACTGTTTTAACCTCCTTTCTATTAGCAGTTCACTTTCAGTATATAAACTAGACATGGCCAATTGTTACAGCCTTAGACACAGGGAAGTGACATAGCACACAGTATCTGAACAGTAACAATTTATGATCAACTTTGAATTGCACAGCGAAAAGATGAGAAGCAACAGATAAGTTGCAGGAAAGGAAATTCCAATTAGATGTTAGGAAAACAAAAATCTTCACCATGAGAGGTGTAAAACACAAACAGGATAGCCAGAAGCTTGTACCCTTCAAGATACTGAGAACTCAACTGGACAAGGCCCTGAGCAACCTGATCTGTCTTTGAAATCTGCCCTGCTTTTCATAGAATGGTTTTGGTTAGAAAAGACCTACAAGACCATTGAGTCCAACCATCAATCCAGCCCTATTAAGTCTGCCACAACACCATGTCCCTAAGCATGACATTTACTCATCTTTTAAACACTTCCAGGTGGGGTTTTGCAGGGGTTTGAACCAGATGACCTGCAGAGGTCTGTTCCAAACCAAAGGAAAAACAAGTGGCAATGTCAGAAACTTGTGACTGAACCAGTATCATTAAGTACTGAGAAAAAAGTCCAAGTTATTTAAAATAGCAAAATAACCAAAGGTAGGTGATTAAACAGCACACAAGGAAGGAAAGTGAAAATCTATAAATTAAACTTAATGCAAAATGGTACAAAGAATTTTCTATAAGCTAAATGTTCAGAAGACTAAAATGTCACTGAGGATCACTTCATGAGAACATTTACTTAATGCCCTATTAGAATGGATAATGGATAACGTAGAAATAATGCACATCTCTAATGGCAATATATGAACTCATCAGTACCTTAAACACCATAATCCAATCTTTGAAAGAATTATTTAAAAAAAAAGATCAAGAAAAGTAATATAAGTGAGACAGAACTCCACAAGAGGCAAGATGAAAAAGCTTTTTCAAAGAATATAAATCCAAAGCATGAATAACACCAATGTTATTAGAGAACTTCTAAAGACATCTATCTATTGAAAGAAAGATGAAGCATTTAAAACTGAATGAAAGTTGTTCTTCATTGTGTCTTACCAGCTGCTTCAGAGACAGAGGCAAAGAAACCAGTAAGGATAGTATCAGTGGCAGGTTACTGTCTACACCCTGAACTGGTGTTATGGCAATTACTTGGTTTATTGTCAGAAGCAGCAGCTTGCTTTCCAGAGTTTGGTTTTGACATGGAGTAGCATCACCTGGCTGAACAGCTCAGCATGGTAAGGACTGGTTGACACTGCATGAATTCCCCAGCAGGAGGAGGACATTGAGCTGTTGGAGCAAGTTCAGAAGAGGGCCATGAAGATGATCAGAGGGCTGGAGCATCATTCCTATGGGGACAGGCTGAGAGAGTTGGGGTTGTTCAGCCTGGAGAAGAGAAGACTCTGGGGGGACCTTACAGCAGCCTTCCAGTACCTCAGGGGAGGCCTACAAGAAAAATGGGGAGGGACTTTTTACAAGGGCAGGTCACGATAGGACAAAGGGTAATGGATTCAAACTGAAAGAGGTAAATTTAGATTAGGTATTAGGAAAAAGAAATTCTTTACTGTGAGGGTGGTGAGGCACTGGCACAGGTTGCCCAGGGAAGCTGTGGATGCCCCCTCCCTGGAAGTGTTCAAGGCCAGGTTGGACAGGGCTTTGAGCAGCCTGGTCTGGTTGGAGGTGTCCCTGCCCATGGCAGGGGAGGTTGGACTGGATGAGCTTTAAGGTTCCTCCCAACCCAAACCATTCTGTGATTCTATGAAATGCAAGCAGAATGCTACAAATGCATTCTCCTAACTTAAAAATATTTTTAAAAATAAAAAAACCAAACCAAAGTGAACAATGTAGAGAGTTTTCATTTCAATGTCATAATTCCTAGTTTCCAGATAACCTACTAGCTATGTGCCAATTTTGTTTTCTATGTTAAAAACCTCTATTGCACAAAAAGTACTATTTTGTTATCCAAAGTACAGTACACCATGTACATCACATTCACATAGTACCATAACTATGTTTACTTGAACAATTCTCAATTATTGTAGTGTTTAGTAGAAGACAAAAACTTGGGAACTATTTGCTTTAAGATTACTTTAAGAAATGTTCTTATAGGCCTGAGAGCAAACAGCACTCTGATGCTGAGCAAGTTTGATCATTTAAACATGACATATTCCTAAATCTTTAGTATTACAATTAAGCTCAAATAAGATGCAAGGCGTCTAAGGCTATTAAAATCTATTCTGTAACCATTAATTTCTCCTGCATTTCTTCATTTGAAAGTATGGAGGAACTGTTAATGTAGTGAAGGAAAACTTTAAGCAACTGTTTATCAGTCAATCTTCTGAAGTATATGTACCTGACCTTACTTACCTTGAAATCTGGGAAATGCAGCAGAATAGATCTGCAGAGGTTTTGCTCATCTTTCTGAATGTGTTACATTACTTAAAAAATAGAGCAACTAAGCAGCATTCTACAGAGTAAAATTTGATTATCTTACTTTTGCTGCTAACTTGCAACACAAATTCTCTTCTGCTTGCAGTACATCTCCCAGATTAGGGCCATTGCTGTGATAAAATGAAAAGTGACTACTAGGCCCTTTTGTATAGAACTACCATGAAAATAAAGCCACTAAAATACAACTTAATTTCATACTGATAAACTGGCAGGTTAAGAAAAAAACCCTCACAGTTGTATGTACACACAGATAACTGTTTTGTGACTTTCTGTATCTAAACAGACTGAAGATGACATAATTAGACCTAGTACTGTGTAGTTATCCAGAGTCTGTACTGTAATATGTAATACATTTCAACTCAGTTAAAAGACACTAGTGTTTCTCAATAAATGCCTTTGCACAGGCAAATGAGAAGAGATAAAGAACAGAACACTGTCTTTACAGCATGCACTAGAAATTTATGCTAAACATACTGAGTGCAGGACAGAAGAAGGACAAAAGTTTACTGATTGTCTTCAAAATGACTACTGATTTTTTCCCTTACCCTGCTTGTATCTGCTATCAATGTCAAATAAGACAGCAGCGGTCTTCTTTTTAACTCCTACATTTGATCTGAACAAAGCAGCCATAAATGCAGAGGCACTGGAGAGCAGAGTGGCATATCCATATGCCTAACATCACAGGTATGTCACACAGGAAGAAAAAACACAATGCTTTTTTTTTTAAGAACAGCTTAAATAAAAATAGCTACAGATGTTCTAAAAATTCCAACTGAAGGCTTCAGCGTGGGATGACAGATTAAATGGAAAGGAATGAAGTGTGCCTGTAACTCAGAAATATTTACTAATATTTACTAATACTCCTATTCAAAGCTGGGACATACAAGAACTATGCCTGTAAGTGGAGGACAACCACTGGGAGACTATAGCTGAACGGAGCTCACTGAGGAAGCCCTCTTCCAGCAGGGAGCAATGACAACAGCCACCACCTTTGTGGTGAGAGAAATGAGAAAGAAAACTGTGTGAGGGAAGCTGTTCTGTGGGCATGAGTGACAGGTGCTTAATGCAACTGAGTATTTGAAATGCACATTACCAGAGGGACAGGGAATCTCTGCAGAAGCCCTTTCTTGTCCAACAGCAACTGCTAAGAATGTGCTGCGGCGAGATGGGAAAGCCAAGCACAGCCCACTGCCAGTGACCAGCACCAGTTACCCCCCACCATGGGACTGGCTGAGCTGAGGGGTTTTGAGCCAAATACCTAAAGGCTGCAGACACTCTCCAGCCTGCTGCTTCCCCTCCTCATATTCAGCAGGGGAAAAGGGTTACCTTTGCAGGTAAGGACTGGTGAGGTATAGGCTGGAAAACAGATTGCTTCTTCAGCTTTCCGAGGCTGACAACTCGATGTGTGGGTTTTCAGTTGTGTGATGACTTTTACTGCAGTTTTATGTGACCAACATAGAAAATGACTTGTTGAATTAACAAGGGTCAAAATCATAGTAATGCTGAGGACTGCTTACAGGGTTAGTTATGTTACAAGCCATGGCACTTAAGCTTTGTTAACAGGATGATTATCACAGTGGTAATCGTAAGAGTTAAAAACAAAGTGAAAACGTATTCGGGTTTGTGTGTTTAGTGATGTGCCATATACTTACAAAATATGAAAGGCTAAATTAAGAAATTTTGAAAACTTACAGGACTTTTGCACTGCACTTCTGATGCTTCTGCTTCTCACTCCACAAAAAACTAAAAAAGTCTTTGTTGGCAATGCTTTTAAAGGGATGTATTTTGAGTTTGGGTAACCATTTTTGAAATAATATATTACCTCATTTTTTACACACTATGCCCCTCTCCTGCCCCCCACTAAAAAGTGCTACTTTGCTATGATAAACTAATCTAAAATTCAAAATGTGACATGAACCATGATTCACTGGCATTTTTCAGTAGAAAACTGAAAACAGTATTTTGGTAGCTAGTATGCAGTATCAGACAACCACAAACTGTATCTGTATCTGTACAAACTGTATCTCAGAAGTGCCATTTCCCCACAGAAGGGGAAGTGCCACTTGACTGGAGGATGGCA
>NW_010171540.1:0-454 GCF_000695765.1 Mesitornis unicolor
ACACCTGGTGCTGAAGCCTGCGCTAAATTTACCCCCAAAAAATGCCCCAAAATGACCCAAAATGACCCAAAAAAGAGGGAAATTCAGGTCCAAAATTACTCCAATGGGGCCTACATTGAGGCCTACCTGTGGCCTACTTGCGGCCTAGAAGCCTACGCTAAATTTACCTCAAAAAACCCCCAAAATTCACCCAAAATGACCCAAAAAAGGGGGAAAAAAGCCCCAAAATGGCTCCAATTGAGACCTACACTGAGGCCTACACCCGGCCTACAAAGCCTACACTAAATTTACCTCAGAAAACCCCCAAAAACACCCAAAATAACCCAAAAAAGAGAGAAATTTGGGTCCAAATGGCCCTAATTGGGGCCTACACTGTGGCCTACATCTGGCCTACAAAGCCTACGTTAAATTTACCTCAGAAAATGCCTCAAAATGACCCAAAATGACCCAAAAA
>NW_010171541.1:0-2939 GCF_000695765.1 Mesitornis unicolor
CCAACTCTTGAGATTCTGTGATTCTGTGATAAGCTGAAAACTGCAATCTGTAGGAAGGGCATGAATAAGGAAGGATGCTGCTGCTGCTGAATTAACCTCCATTACTTCACCTTAGTTCAAGAGATGTATTAGTGACAGGTGCCCTAGAACTACATTCATATGTATAATTGCACTGGGTGTGCTTATGTATTACAGCAGATTAAGCTCCAATGGTATTTGTTAGTGCTTCAGAAAAACTGGACTACTGAGTTTTTTTGGCTACTTTTAAGGAAATCTTGTATTATTCACTTTCATACTGTTAAATGCTTGAAACAGCCATATGACACTATTGTCCGGGGCAATGGACTGTTGTGATTTCACTCAATGTGTTAGTGTGAGAGACTGAAAGAGTTAATGTCTGAAGCATCGTGATAAGGCAAATTCTCCATAACAAAAGACAGATTCAGGCAACTGTTCAGTGTGGGAATGCAGAAGCCTCTGCTTGGAGGATGGGCAGTTCTGTGTTGCCAGGCAAGACAACTCACAGTCTATCACCCTCACAATGACACCTGTACAGTACACCATGTGTTACATACATCCTGGAGGGACTGGACTGTATAAAAGGCACTAACTCAGGGAACCACGTGTATTCCCATCACTGGAGGATCAACACATCAGTCACTGTAATCCTGCAATCCAAGGGTGGTGATATCTATTTCGTTTCCTGTTTCTCTTTACTCTTGTTTTCCTTCTTGTAAAATCTTCCAGTACGAACCCACATTGCTGATGTGTTGCATTTTCCAAGCTTAAGTTGTTTACCTTTTCCAATTCAAGTACTTTATAAATAAAATGTTTAATTGATCGTTTGGTGTCATTTCATCTTAATTTAGCCTGAGGGGATTTGCAGAACCTTAGTTGTTCTCCCACCTCCGAGGTGGGACAGAACATCTGGCAGGCAGTTAAGACCTCACAGGGACTTCCTCACTTTCCTGGCTCTGATGAGATGGGGGAGAGAATAGGAGGAGAAAGGTCAGAACACTCTAGGATTGAGATAAATACAGCTTAATAGCTGAAATAAACCCAATGAAAATAATAATAACACTAATGAATTGTAATAAAAATAGGAACAACAATAATAAAACGATAGTAAAACAATCAAACTTAGCTCACACAGCAGTTGCTGACCATGCACCAGAGAAAATGTGACAGTCAGCAATGGTGGATGGATAAGCCTCAGGAACCAAATGATGGGCAAGACCCTCTGGAGATGACGACCATTGAGGGAAGAGGGCCATCCACAGAAACTCCCCAATTTATAGTAAATGTCACATTTATAGTATAGAAAATTTTCTTTTGTCCAGCTTGGTTCATCTCTCCTGGCTACATCCCCTCCTAACTTTACATTTCTTGTAAAGAAGAAGCTGGAAGTACTGAAAAACAGCCCTCTACTTAATGTGAACATTGCTGGCAACAACCAAAACATTGGTGTTTTATCCCATGATTCTCAGCACAAATGCAAAACAAAGTCTCACACAAGTTGCTATGAAGAAAACTGACTCTATCCCAGTTAAAACTAAAACAAAGTGTCTAAGCTCTTCAATCCTCTCAGAAATGCAGCTCTCCTGAACAGAAAATTGATTCTATGTTTCTATCCCAGCAAAACCAGGACAAATGGTAAGCTGGTTAAGCGGAAGTCAGTTAATATGACTGAATTGTGTTTCATTGTTTTATGTAATTTTTTCTGATTCTTGTGCCTCTGTTGGAAGGTTAAGGGACATAAAAATATTTTATTTCAATATTTTCATGATGATGGATACATAATTGAAAAAGATTTCCCGGAATATAGAGGGTGGTAAAATATTCTTCTATCCAGACCCGAAAAAAATATTAGGGTATGTACTCTCTGAACCAGACTGTGCCTCCACAGCAGAAATTTCTGCATCTCCATGCCAGATGGAAGGTCAGCAGATCTGGAAGCTAGACTCTTTAAAATCAATTTTTTTTTTCTCAAATAAAATAGAGACAAACCAGAAATCATTAAGTTTCTACTCCCTCATCATTTTTCTAATGAATTTGTGTGCTCTCCTTAAAACAATAAACTGTTGCTTTCTCAGAATGACAAGCCCCTGTTTCTGCAACCTCTGTATGCTTCTGTTTTATATATTATTTTTAAGGAACAGTAATAGCTGCATTCCACGTGGCTCAAACATTCCTTCCCCCAGGAGTATGGATGACTAACTTATGTTGTGTGTTGCTCTTCGGAAAGTGGTCAGACATTACCACTTTCTCTGAATGGTACTATGGATGAAAGCAATTTCCTGAAGTGTACCTCAAAGCTTTGGAAAGAAGGATTCTGAGCGGTGTTGTGCCAGCAATCTGACACCATGGGAGAGAACCAACGGTTACACCTTTTCTCTGGCCAGATGTAGAGCTGAAAGACTCTATGTTAGCCTCTGTGATATGGATGGCTGCTTACTCAGCCCATAGTGCAGAGGCAAGGCGAGACTCAGAAAATGGTATGTATCAGACCAATGTCGACATCTACATCTGATCTCATTGGCTGGGGTATGTTTATTGTAAACATAGAGAAACAGAAAATTATAGAACAAGACTCATATCATCCTGAAACACTTATGCCCTCAAAATCATATAAAGTGCCTATAATTCTCCCTTGATCATAAAGCTAAAATGTAAATACCTATAATGTACTTTTCTAAACTTTAATGTGACAATCTCAGCTGTGTACATTCTCAGCTGAAATGAAAGTAGGTACACTCTTCCTTTTTTACTCATTTACCCTCTTCTCCCTGTTTTCTCACAGTGATTACCACACCAAAACTGCTGTGGTCCCCTGTTGTAAGAACTGATTCCTCTTTCTGACAGTTCAGTTATATGCACCAGCAGTCTTTGAAAGAGAGGCAATGAGGACCACATTGTCGTGGTTTAGGGCTGGGCCGGCC
>NW_010171542.1:0-8300 GCF_000695765.1 Mesitornis unicolor
AATTTTATTTATTAATATTTAAATTTTAATATTTAATATAACCTTCTGTTTATATTAAACCTTTCTATTTGATATAAACATTGCTTGATTATTACTAATAAATCAAACATTACATTTATATTTGCATTTATACCTGGAATGAAATAGTTGCAGCTGAAGGGAATGAGAAGACCTTTCAGTAGCACACTCTACTGCAACACCACATGGATCAACGTTAGGTCACAGACAAGATTCATCTCACTTGTTCCTGCATGGCCTTCCAGAGAAGAGTATGAATATTCATACTTCTGGTGAGTTTGGGTTGAATGCCATCATGAAGGCAAGACAAGCTTCTGCCTACCTTATCTAAAGCTACCCCAGGTATCTTTACATGGAGTGCTGCACAGGGCAGTGATGACAGCCTTTGTTACGGTGCTTTTGTTACAGTCACAAGAAAATTCTGGCTGATTGGGGTGGGTATTTGTTTCAGCAATAGAGCTAAAAGAGCACTTTGACTGATCAAGGTAATTAAAGTGTGTTAATGATTATGTAGTTAGAATAGGAATTTGTTTAAACTACAGAGTTAAGAAAAAGATTGCAAGATATATTTGTATAAGCACTTAGAGAAGACATGTACCATGCTTGAGAGAAGAATTAGACAATAACATGGGGGATAATAGCTGTGGTCAGACCACCATAAGAATAGGCCGAAACTTTTTTTGTCAAAATTATAGGGGTAATCCAATGTCTTATGTGGCATGATAGTGGGGAACCAATCAAGGTGGGGGGCAGAGTAAAAGGTGATCATCTTATGCATGCTCGTATGATTTTGCTTTGTTAAAAATGTATAAATAGGCTATGAAAATGTATGGGCGCTGGAGCACAATTAGAGGACCTAGCCTCTGTGCATCCCCAGCGCTGAGAAGTGCCTGCTTATCTGCTACTGCGTAGATAAGTTTTTCTCATCGTGATTGTGACCCCGTCAACACTTTTGGGGGTCAAGCAGCAGCCACAGACGCAAGGTTTTGGTTTGCACAAAAGCCCTTCACTCAAAATCCTTCCAAACTTCTTCTCAGGCAAATTTCTGTTGCAAGACCCCAGCTGTTCCAGCCACCTCCCAACACCCTGAGAAAGACTTAGAGAAGCAACAGGTTTCCAGCATGTGAGGCTGACTGTAAGATAAAGAAGCAGGGTAGAGCATGGCAGCACTACCTTCATGTTAATGCTCAGCCTCCAGCAGTGTGTCCAGATGGCCAAGAAGGCCAACAGCATCCTGACTTGTATCAGAAACAGCATGGCCAGCATGAGAAGGGAAGTCTGTACACAGCACTGGTGAGGCCACACCTTGAATACTGTGTTCAGTTTTGGGCCCCTCACTACAAGAAGGACATTGAGGCACTGGAGTGTGTCCAGAGAAATGCAACAAAGCTGATGAGGGGTCTGGAGCAAAAGTCTTATTGGGAGCAGCTGAGGGAGTTGGGATTGTTTGGTCTAGAGAAGAGGAGTCTGAGGGGAGACCTTACTGTTCTCTACAACCACCTGAAAGGAGACTGCAGCAAGGTGGGTGTTGGTCTCTTCTCTCAAGTAACAAGTTATAGGACAAGAGGAAATAGCCGCAAGTTGCACAAGGGGAGGTTTAGATTGGGTATTAGCAAAAATTTCTTTACTGAAAGAGTGGTCAAGCATTGGAACAGGCTGCCCAGGGAAGTGGTGGAGTCCCCATCCCTGGAGGTATTTAAAAGATGGGTAGCTAAGGAGCTTGAGGACATCGTTTAGTAGTAGACAGGCTGTGGTTGGGCTCAATGGTCTTAAAGGTCTTTTACAACCAAATGATTCTATGATTCAATGCACCAGTATTCCATTTCCGCACCATTGCTGCCATCTGCCAGGTTGTTACAGATAATCAAGGTCTCACAAGTCGACTTCTTAGGAGATAAGAAGTCAGCAGTTCTGAATCTGAGGGTAGCGTGTTTATTCATACACGCTAGTGGATGAACAGCTGTGGAAAGGCAACAGAGCTGTGGGGAGTCTCAGCACACAGCCCACGTACAGTTCCTGGACAGCAACTCTGCATCTAGCAAAACAAGAGGAAGAGAAATGGAGGCACGCAGACACAGCTGCACCTCCCATTGGCTCCTCACTCCTCTGCAGCAAAAGCAACACGAGACACCCCACCTCCATCACACAAGGGGTGAGGAAAGTTGTGGGTAAAAATGCCTATTTTTCACATCCACTGTAACAGTATTTTATGTTTCTCATTAGTTGCAGGAGAGAATATACCAACTGACTGGAATAATTTTTGCTCTTGTAGGGGAATATTTGCACACACATGCAGAGACAGGGAGAATTACATTGCAATACCATTGGAGCCTGAGACCAAGCAGCTGAGTCCATATAAAAAAGATAGATTATACAATACAGTAAAGGTAAAATTAAATTGAATTTATTTGTTTCCATCACCTTGGGTGAGCAACAAAGGCACAATAAAAAATACAATAAATAATCTGTGATTGCCTTAGCTTACAATAGTACAAGGTTCACAAGCAGTTCAGAAATGGAACATCTAGGATAGCTCAGTTCCTCTGGAGGAGGATGGGGAGAGCACCTGTCTCACATATGATTGCCTCTTCATCAAATTTCATTTGCTTCACTGCTGCGGCTATCATTTCAGTAGAGTTTGTAGTAGCCATGCAGTCACTCGTAGCTTTTAGACAGTTGCAGACATTTATCTGTTTGTCCTTTTCCTGATTTGCATAAACAGAAATGAAACCTGCAGAGGTTAATTAGGAAGTGCATTATCTTTGCTGCTTTGCTTGTAGCATAGGTCACTCACAGACTCAAACCCTCAGACTGGAAAGAAAGCTGAATCTCAAAAGAAAGCAACAGCAGCTCATCAGCCCAGAAAGCTGCAGGGAGGCAGACTGTCATTGCCTCGTTGATATTCAGTACCAAAAAAGCAAGCGGGAAGAAGTCCCTAATCTGCTAACAAAAGAGAAATGAATTTACAACAGTTGTGCGATGCTGTTTTTGCACAGCCTGATAGCATTTTCCATCTACTTGTTCTTTTCAATAAACCACATCACAATTACTTTTATTTGTTTTATTGTGTGCTTCCTCTCCTTCCTCATTACGTAATTGAATGTCAGCCTACAGTACACCCTGATTTAAGTGTCTTTACTTGTCTAGAAATAACAAGCTTTTTAAATAATCCTGTTCTTCAATGAAACAACAACCCTTTTCAACCTGTTACTGTTCAGCAATCAGAAAAGAAGATAAACAGATGTGAAAAATCAAACCAATTCCTTTTGAGATTGAAGAAACAAGTCTTGAGAAGTCCTTTTCAGGAGGGTTATGCCAATCTAATACTGCTTCATTTCTTTACTTATCCATAAAGTTCAGTCTTGCAGACTTCGTTCGCTCGTGCATCTCCCCTAGCTCTCATGCCCACATTTGGGAAATCCTTTGCCTGCTGCATGACAGAGGCACTCCTCTGGTTTGGAGAGTCCACACTGCAAAGGAGAGCTCTTCCCTGCGTGGGGGACTCAGGGAGCAGGTCAGAGGCACTCTTTGTCTGACTCTTAGGGAAACATTTTTGGGACCAACACAGTAGACGTAGTTGTTCTTTTTGTCTATGAGCATCCCTCTGTTTCCCCACCCTAGGAATGAACCTTGCCAATGTCCCTCTTGCACACAGAGCTCTCTGCATGTCTGTTCCCTTTATTGTGAATTAGGAGCTCTAGCCCGAGACAGACTCGACACTGATTCCCTAATATGGGAAGGGAGACACACTTTGCAGAAGTGGTTTATGAGTACATTTGCAAGCCAGACACTCAACAATCTGACAAGGAGGGGACTGGGTTTACAAGAGTGAAGTTGCTCTTGGACTAAGCCATTTCACTGCTCCTGTTTCATCACACAATTTCCATACAGAGATAATTCAGTGAAATGGAGAGGCCTGTGATATATAAAAGGTTGTATAAGGTGATCTTGAGGTCCTCCTGGCCATGCACTCTCTGAGTAAGCGATGGTGAAGCAAACAGTCAAGGTGAGAGGACAGAAACATACCACCCAACTCCAGGGCAAAGTGACACAGCAATTTTGCTGGACAAGAATTACATTTGGAAAAAGTATTTTGACATCTAAAGAAATTAACCTCAGGAGAAGAACAAGAGTGCAATTTATCAGAGAGGAAAGCCATTAGACAGACTGTGAAGGAATTAAAGGGGCTTCCCAAGCAGCAAATGTGCTAAACTCTAGAGAAAAAGAAACATACATGTTGCATGCCTTAGTGTTTTTATAATACTTTTCATTGACAGACTTTTGTCCTTAATATCACTTTGTTTTCAGAGGCCTCTGGGTTTCTAGTTATTGCTGTCATAGCTCCCAGAGGAAACAAAATGGCAGGGCTGAAACCTAAATGAAATCTACTGTGTAAGCAAGACCCCAGGGACTGTATTCCTAGCCCCAACCGTGGGTGAGAGCAGCATGGTCCTTTCTCCACCACAAGGGCCACAGGGAGAGGCATTCTGCTGCGAACAGGCTGCAGGAGGCAGGAGCAGAAGGGCTGTGCTTTCAAGCAGTAATGATGGTGCTGGCAGGTTTAGCTTTTCCCTCTTTGTTTCATCTGCATGGTGCAGCCATTTGAAATGGTGCTGCTGTGATGGCTCCTGAATCTTCACTGGCATCGCCTGCCCTTCATGCTCAGTTCAAACTTCTCATGTCTTCACTCTCTGACCTTGTGCACATCCAGTCCCACCTGCCTTGGCTCCTGCAGCACAGAACCACCTTTTCGGTGCTGATCAATACATCTGTGACAACGCAGCAACGTTTTAATCAATTCTATAGGGAGAGGAAGAGGACTGACCTTTGCACTGCCTTTGTTTCTGCTTTTTTTGATATAGTGTTTGGATCAGCTATACTGAAGGCAGAGTAGGCAGTTCGAAGCAAAAATGGCTTTCTGTCATTTCGAACTTCCTGAGGCCATCTGGGACTGTCAGGATCTTGGTCACACCTTGAGACTGCCCTAGAGTTGGGGATACATAGGAACAAACATGCTCTTTTTCTAATATGATGATGCTCCAAGACACCAAATCACAACATCTTTAGGGTACAGGCTACAAGAAAAAGTGCCAGGTACTTTATGAATTCTGCAAAGCAGTGTCACAGACTGCCCAGGATGGAAAGTGTCCATCCTTGGAGGTTTTCGAGACCCAACTGGAAAAATCCCTGAGGAACCTGGTCTCACCTCATGGCTCACTCTACCATGAGTAGGAGGTTGGACCAGAGACTGCCTGAGCTTCCTTCCAAGGAGAGTTATCCTACAAATTATGATTTTAGTTGTGCTGAGTTGTGTTTCAACAGTGTGTGCATGTGTAACGGTAGAGTCAGAAAGCTGCAGGAGGGCAAATAGCTGGGAAGAGTAACCTTTTCACTATTTTTTGCTCTGTTAGGACAAAGTTACAGAAAAACACTAAAGGATGAGAATATATAAAGTGACTTATTCCCACATGGCATTATACAAGAGTGAAGAGAAAATTAATATAAATAAAGCAAAAACAAAGCAACACAAATTCTTATTTACTCAAATTTATTAATAGAAATAGTAGAGATTCAGCTTGCTTGCCATATTCCTTGCTGCAATGGAGAGCACCTCTTGGAATTATTAACTCAGTCAGGATTATATGACCAACTCACCATTTAGGGTATCCATCAATAGAGGTAACAGCTAATAAAAACAGGGAAAAACCAGAATACTTCCTTCAGGAGCAGCACTGTTTGGGAATATTTATTAGTGTTTTCTGGTACCTTTTTGTGAAAATAAAGACCAATCTCCAGATACCTGCAAGCTCTTCTTGTCAAAGTGTAAAGTGCCTTCACAGAATCACAGAATATTAGGAGTGCCTTTCCATGTTATCTTTTTTCATGTGTCACACTGTTATGAAAGCTTCATTGGCAAGACACAACTGCAGTTCTGCAAGCGAGTGAGAGGAGGGGTTGTTGTTGAGCCAAGTCCAAAGACTGGTGTTCTGAAGGATTTAAAAACAACGACAAAATACATCATATTCTGGGGAAAGAAAATCACACCTGCTAGTCACATTTTGCAAATAGGTCAACTTTTTGGGTGTTTAATGGAAGTTATCATCAGGTTCAAGGATTTATTCAATTGTTATTTATTAATTTAGTTCTGGATTACTGAGACAGCAGCAGCAGGCATAACAGGACAGCCCATACTTATGAAGGTATTACCTAATGAGGTCATTATGTTAGCATCATTAGCGGTGTTCAAGATAAAGGTGAATACATGGAAAGTGGAATTATATCAGTGGTAAATCCTGCTTGATTCCAGAGATTAGGTTTGATGATCAGAGAAGTCATGTCCCACAGTACCCTCTACAGTAAGCTTGACAGTCTAAGAATGTGCTGGTGGTTAAGAAAGGATTCTCTGAATGAACACTGAATTTTGAAAAGAGATACGGAAATCAGAGTCTGTGGGCAAAAGCATTGGACCAAATTAATCTATTTTTGCTGACTGGGATGCTAGCTCATTTCTATTTGTTCCCTTTAACTTGTTCTCAAAGCATGTTCTACTGGCTCCCAGGCTAAACAGATGCAGGACATTTATGCAGAAATTTAACCTGGGTCCAGACTTTTGCTGCAGGTGCATAAACTGCTCTGGCAAACACAGTTTTTCTTCTTATTTCTATGCACATTTTGTAGCTAACTGCAGAGCTGGAGCCCTGCCTTGGTCTGCAGTTCGGATGAAAAGCAGAGGAACAGGATGAAAAATGTGCTTGTCCTAATGTACAAGCAACCAGAATTTGCTCCTTACTACACCGGGATTAATGATCATGCCTATCATATTCTGGAGAGTATTTAACTGTCATGCCAACTGAAGCAAGAGCTATCCTCAGCGATAAGAACTACTTAGCAGACAGACATAATGCCTGTATTGAAGTAAAAGCAAGTAAATCCCACCATAATGTGCTCCTGTACATACTGTGAAATCCTTCTCAAGGAAGCAGGGCCTGGGTAACAGAGTTTAAATCCAGTTGAGATGACTGGGACTACTTCTCAGCTTTCTCCAACTCAATAACCCAGCACTGGAGACAAAATACCAGAAGGGTTCTAGACATGCAAAACATTTCACAGCTGGACTTGAAGGCTGACTCCTACCCACAAAGATGTATTGCCTGACAGCTAATCCTGTAAACTACTGCCTACTGTCCTATGAAATGCCTGCCAGATGCTGCTGATCCTTCTGCTTGGATCAGCACAGACTGCATTTGCAGATTCAGATTCAACTCTCTCCACCTCAACCTAGCCAAAGAATTTATCAGAAAGAAAAATGAGCAGCAAAGATATTGTTACTTCAGGGCAACTGTCCTTTCTAAGTCTATGAAATGCAAGAAGGCGTTTCAGGTTTTACATCAAAGACTTTGTGCTTGAGACCCTCTGAAACTGTTCGGGAGCTTTTGAAACTACCAGGAGGAGCAGAGACGTCGATGCAAGAAGCAGCCTCAGTATTGTGATCTAGGAGCAAACTAACCACGAGTACCCTGCAGTATGGCATTTCCACTTCAGTGAGTGTCATCTGTTCAGTGCTTTGCAGGTAAAAAGTGAGCTGATTCTTCTCTTCTCCAAAATACTGTGAATGATCAATGCAATAGCTGCACATGGGATACTTATTTACTCCAGATGAGGATCTTCTGGGTCTCAAAAAGCTGAATATCCAAGACATACTTCATGACAAGACAGAAACTTGTGCATTCACGCTGAGTTCGGGGCAAAAGGTGTACAAAAGCTGTATTGATTTAACACTATTCAAGGACTACTATCATAATTGATTATGATATTTACACCTGCTGGACCAGCTGCTGGACCAGGAGTCCCTGTGAGTGACATATATCCCTGTATAAGCAGACCAGCATGAGGGATTATACACTCCATCTTTTTACTTAAACTAAAAATACTGTGCAAGTAAAATAAAAGCTATGTGCCACTCCTTCCCAAGGGCCTGGATTTCAGACAGAGTGAGACACTTTCTTCTTGCTTTGTAGGCTACTTTGAGGCTGTAGTTCTCAGAGGAAATGTTTACACTGGACATGAGCTCTGGAGCTGTGTTTGATGATAATGCAGAAGTAATCTGTGTACGGAACAAGGTAGAAACCTTGGTGGGCCCATTACCAGCTGTAAGGTTATGTCACACTTTGGTGCAAGCTGCTGCAGCATCTTTCCAAAAGGTCTGGAGGGTTTCAGAGCTACATTACAGCACAAAACATACTCAGAAATTGTCGTTGTGACAATTTTGTGTGCTTTCAGCA
>NW_010171542.1:8331-43664 GCF_000695765.1 Mesitornis unicolor
GAGATCCCCTGAGCATACTCTGGAAGCTCAACCATATTTTTTTTACAAGCCCTACCATGTGCCTGAAGGTCATCGTCACTGATGTTTCTAACACAGAGAGCTCTTCAGGAGTCTCTTAAGGTGTTCTGGGATGCTTCTGCAGCAGACGAAAAGGTTTCTCCAGCACAGGGAATTATTCGTGTACAGTACAAATTAATGATGAGAAATGACAGCTTGTGAAATGGAAAATACAGGATTACAACTGTCATCATCACTGTTCTCAAATTTTCATACTCCTCAAACCTTGCTCAAGTGTGTGTGTTTTGCCTGTTTCTACTGCCTCTGTGCCACCTTCTCTCCCTTGTTCCACCATTTCGCATGCTCTTCACAGCACCCAACATGGTATCAGCAAGCTCCGTTTTGCTCCAGCTTAGTCAAACCCAAGCTTTTACTTTCTTCCCTTGTCTTGTGATTTTGCCAGTATTAGATAAGTGCATTGGTTAAAAAATAATAATTGGCATTCAGGGCAGGAGCAGAACTGATGCAAGATAAATCAATACAAACATGGGTTAAATCAGTTTCAGTACATCTGTCATAGTAATTCACATAAGTTTAAAACAATTTAATTGAACTGATTCACTTTTCTGGTAGAGACAAGGCTTTACAGTGGTGCCAAATTTGATCCATTGGCTGGATTAAAATAATAAAAAAGGCGTGGCTGGTGACTTTCAAGTTCAAGATGATTAGTGACTTGTAACATCATGGAGAAGGAGCCACATGAAGATAACCGGATGTTCTCTTAACAGAAGAATATGAATCAGAATGAAGAAACCTCCCTTACAGTGCAGTGGTGTGTAGTAAGCGTGATTACTCTGAGTTGTTAACCCTGTGCATTATCTGTAACTCTTGCCTCTGGCAGATGGTCACCTCTGAGGAAAGCAAAAAGCCTTGCCTGTTGTCAGGGACAGCATAACTGATCATTGCACAGTTTTACCTGACCACTTTTACGAAGTAAAGCTGCTTGGTTTCAGTCACTTTCCCCTTTAAACCGCTTGTTTTTAGGGTAAATCTTGCCCCTGGGAAAGGTGGAATAATACAGCACATGAGTTTTACTTCAGAAGTTATGTTAATTTGGGCACCTGGACACTTAGCTCAGCTCAGCTGATTAATGGGAACTTTTAAAGTTGTGGTTAGAGTTCTAAATTCTCTGGGCCAGCCTAGAGTTTGCTGCCTACCTGCAATACTTCCAAGTAGACTGTGATTTATAAATTTCTGTATCGTGGGATATTTTGGGACACACTAAAATGTCTACTAGACATCTCTGGCTGAAATGCTGATAGAAGAAAACAGTAGGCTACAAAGCCCTGCTCTTCCCATCAACATTTTGCTTATGGCTCGAACCAACTTCACTTTTACCAAAATCAGTTTTTTACAGCTTATTGGTTGCAATAAGTCAAAGAGCGACTTTATGTGAGAACTCTTCATCATCCTCTCTTTTCATCCCAAAGATGACCTCCAAGGAAACATCATTTTCAAGGCATTCCATTACAGCAAAGATGATTTATTTTCATGTCACTATTACTGGCAGTCCATGTGCCTACACCGTGACTGCTCTGGGGCTCACATCAGACATCAAGGTGGTGTTACTTAGAATTTTCCCCCTTATAAAGGTGAGAGATTTTATGTACAGTCCACATAACAATGTAAACATGTTTACTCTCTTACTCCCCAACTCCCCAGACAATGTCTTGTTTTTCTCTAATGCACAGTCCACTTTCAGAGTACATATCATTTGTATGACCAGGATGGAATATGTTATGTGGATGTGGCTTTCTGATGCTTGTCTTCACTTCTTTACCCACTCCAAATCCATGTGGGGATTTTAGATGCTTTGATGACTGACTTTTTTTTTAAAACAGACTGCTGAAGTTTGTATACATGCAGTTTCTCATTCTGGGCAAGACTTAATTAACTTTCACCAGGATTTGATTTCCCAGAAAAAACAAACTATTCCAAACTCAATAATAACAAGCCCTAAAAAGATTTTAAAATCATGTTTTTCTGTCTGAGATCATGTAATATCTCACTTCAGCGCACAAATGCTCTCATACAACTACTTCTGTTCTTCTGATCTCTGAAACTCAAGGGGGGCTGATTTTATTTGGTCCACTTATTACTGTCTGGTTTCTGACTCTGCTTTTTTCTCTAGAGTCTGCCTGATGTCTAAGTAGCAAATCATGGCAAATAGCCCTTGCCTTGTCTAGCTAATTGCTACACCGACACTATGAGCAACAGCAAAAGAAACAAGATAGGAGTTTGAGTAACAATAATGTGAAATGTTCAGTAAAACAGGCATAAAAAGAAAAAGACAGAACTAGGAAATCATCAGTGTTGCACTTGGACTGCATCCCTCCTACCATGTTCAATAGTTATTTCTCCTAATCACAGAACTGACTGTCACAGCTCTTCCTCAAGATCACCTGCTATCTTATACCCCACAAATAAATACATTTTGTTAGTGTTAGTAGTGTGAAGTTTTTCTCCATCCTTTTCTAGCGAGCATTTTTACTGTGTCCTATTTGCTTCTCTTATCTTTGTTGGCAATGTGGAGTTTAGGATAAAACGGTTTTGTCCATCACAGCGAAGTCACACATAACTGCTGCCAGATTGAGTTTTATGTGTTATGCATTGAAGGTTTTACCAAGATATTGCCTTGACTGGTAAAAAAAGAAAGGTTTCCACTGAGTGTTTCCCATTACCAAGAAAAGATCTTCAAATATATTTGGAGCTCTCTTATAGTAATTTGCCACCCAGCTGTAGTAGTCCATCAAAAAGTTAGGGGTTTAGAGCTGTCAGAAGACTAACAGCTGACTACATCAGCCTTTTATGGCAAGGAGGTTACTGAGACGTGAATCCATTCCTTCACACCCAGTTGGGCATAAGAAATAATGAGTTTGAATTGCACTCTCTTGCACCAGTCGGGATAGCCATGGCACAGGCACAAATATCAGGGCTCTTGGCAATACCTAAGAAAATACATCTGGAGCACAGTTCAGTCCAGCTGGGCTCCAAAATTCTGGACTGGTAAATTCAGCCCCAAATTTGGGTATCCTGCACTGGTAAGCTCAATTCTATTGAAAATTTTGTTTTCAAAGGAGGGAGGGGCTGTTAAAAGTTGAACCTTGATTTTGTGGCTTTATGAGACAAGGTCTCATGTAGCAGTATGAGCGCAAGGCATTGACGGCCTCCCCCCACCACTTCCCCACCGCCCATCTCTTCCTATATCTCTGCTAAAATACATCACTGCCTGAGGTGCACAGGCACAGTTATTCCTACAGTAAAAACAATGGAGGAATAGACATGGCTTCTTTAAGAGTGTTTTTAAAATGTCATTTTTAAGCTGGGCCGGGTTCATGCTGGGTTTGCCTGAAGGTCTGGGGTGCAAGGGGAGCTGGGCAAGCAGCAGAAAGTTGGGCAGCAGTCTCTTCGCACTGCTGATAGTGCTGCTGTTGGAGAATCCACATCACAAAACCACAGCTGAGGAAAGGACTGCCAAAGGGCTGGGTACCATCAGACTCCAAAGGCACAAGGAGAGCTTGCTGTGATCCCCTGTCACTTGTGGTTTTCAGATTTCTGCTCATTTGGTCAACACAGAGCGGCACTAAATTAAATACTTCACTGTTAAGGTCAATTAAGTGACCTCATTTGCAGAACTGTAGTTCCTATTGGTGTCACATTCGAGGTTAGAAGCCAAATTTCTGGTGTTAGTTTCTTAATGCATGGTGCCAGATTTATCTTCTTGCAGAACTCCACCCACTAGAAAGAGGCTTTGTGCTTGCTTCAGGAAAATCTTGCCTGCTGCTTAATGTTCGAGTACGGAGATTATCTCTGCTTCCTCACCTGTAAAAAGATAATTACACTGCCCAACTTTCCAAAGAGCCTTTGCACCACCAGATAAAATATACTACAGAGAAGCACTACATGAATTATTCAGGCTAAATTAAATTAATGAAGACTGTGGAAATTCAGTTGCTTTTGTTTCTTTTTTTTCTGTGCTAGGTTCAGATCATGCAGTGGCCTTTCTGGTCTCAAAATATGCTGAAAGCAGAGCACTTCTAGCTCACAGCTTTGCTGAAAGTATTTTCTTCATTGTCTGAATACATATTAATTTAATTATTGATGAGCCCATTTGTGAGAGAGGTATTGAAGCATGACAATCCCACCACACTGTTTTCTCCAACCATAAGCTGCCACAGGGAGTGAAGAATGAAAAGTCAATGCAATCTCTGAGAGACCGCATGAGGGATTTATGAAGAATTACAGGCTGATTCATAAGGAAAAAATGATCACTTGATGTGCTGGTTTTGGCTGGGATAAGGTTAATTTTCTTCATAGCAGCTAGTATGGGGCTGTGTTTTGGATTTGTGCTGGAAACAGCATTGATAACACAGGGATGTTTTAGGTATTGCTGAGCAGTGCTTACACAGAGTCAAGGCCTTTTCTGCTTCTCACACCACCCCATGAGTGAGTAGGCTGGGGGTGCACAAGAAGCTGGAGGGGTCAGAGCCAGGACACCTGACCCCAACCGACCATAGGGATATCCCACGCCATATGACATTATGCTCAGCGATAAAACTAGAGGGGATGTTGGCAGGGAGGGCCACTACTCAGGGACTGGCTGGGCAGCTATGGGTTGGTGGTGAGCAATTGTTTTCGTTCGCATCACTCTTCTTTCTTGGGTTGTATTTCTCTCTTTTTAATTTTCCTTCTCATTACTATTACTACTATTATTATTATATTTCAATTATTAAACAGTTTTTATCATAACACAGGAGTTTTCTCACTTTTACCCTTCCAATTCTCTTTCCCCTCATCCCACTCCCAATGAGTGAGCTGCTGTGTGGCACTTAGTTGCAGGGTGGGGTTAAATCACAACACCTGGCCAACAATGTGGGATTATAAGGACGGTTCTTGCACCCTCCAGGAAGGACCTAGACAGAACATGTACAATGTCACTCCAGGATGCCTTAAATCCTTTGCAATAGTGCTTTGGGTTAGCTGTGCTACTGTCCCTGCTCTGGGCCTCTCTGAGCAGCCCTTCTCCCTTCCTCTGTTGCCTGAATGTCAGGAGATGCCTCCTGGATGAAATTCTGCAATTTTCACCCCAGAATTTGGGATGTGGGTCTGCTGGCTCTGGAATACATAAGGGTCTCCTTCTGGCAGCCTACAACAGCAGCTGAGCTGAAATAAAAATATGATTTATTTTGCTAAAAAGCTCCACAGGTCTTAGAAGAATGGATTTAAGAGAGGTGCCTTACACATTGTTTTTGTACTCATACCTAACTTTCCTCGCTGGAGCTTGCGCAGACCTGTTATGGAGAACTGGAAGCTGTCCATCACACTTTCAGTCTGATTCCCCTGATTAATTTATATTTTTTAAACATATCTTATCTTTAGCCTGTCAGCTCTTCTCAGCTCACATAATCCCCTGCCCTTTCCTGGAATCTCAGAGGTGTTAGGGGCTCTTTTGAAAGCAGGCTCAGCTGCCAGAGGAGTCTCCCAGTCTGGCTGGGTAGAGCCAGACGTTGTTATCCTCGCTCCTTTGAAGCTGTGTACCTGAGCCTGGCTTAACCAGGTCATTATTTTACTTTTCCTTGCTCAGATCTGTAACAAGCCCTCTATTGCTTGCTTTCAATTAACTCCACAAATTCAGGTGAGCAGCAATAGGAAATGTGGGCAGTGGGCAGGAGAAGCATTAATCAAAGGGTCATGCAGGCATTTTCCCAGTTTGCTCCACTTTGTTACCATAGGCTTCCACGTGATCCTGAAGACAGGAATTCTTGCCTAGAGCCTATAACAAACAACATGTCACTGCTGGGCTTCTGTTTATTTTGATTAACAAAGGGCTAAATCCTGGCTGGCACTCAGTGGAGCGGAAAGGCGGAAGGAGACTAGGCTTGGCCATGCCACCCCCTTCCCTCTGCTTTGGTGAAGCTGGGCTGAGCCCTGGTGCCAGGTGGCCTCCAGTGGCCTCCAGACCATGCCCAGGGCAACAGACACAGCTGGGAGATGGGTCCTGTCACAGGGAAGGGCAGGGGATTCATAATTCACTGGGAAGTACCTGCTTACCAGCCAAGCCAGCAGGTTTATTTTATCAAGGACAGATCCCAGACCTGGATGCACACTGTGTTACTGACAGGGGCTGAGGAAGGGAGGGAGTAGAGGGAGGAGGGCAGCAGCTGCTCAAGGTGAGGTTTTGGCAGCTGCCAAGAGCATCCACTGCATCTGTGCATCCACCGGCATAAAGATGGAGCTGGGTGCAGCCTACCTAAAATCTGAAGGGGAAGGATGAGGTTCAGGGAGACCCAGATGTGCATTTTCAGTGCTTTCTCCCCTTTGTTTTCTGGGTGCAGGTTAAAAGCAACCGTGATTTGGAGTAACCTTACTGAATGACTGGAAACAGGCAGACTGCCAGGGGGACACTGTCCTGTAGAGCCCAGCTGCCTTTCCCTGGCAGAATAATATGAGGCTGTGACCCAGGGGTGGTGGGACCACAGGCTGTGCTGTGAACAGGAGCCGTGCCTTGCCCTGCAAAGGGCTTCACGGTGTTTCCCACAAGAGATAACTCCTGTGTCCAAGGCCAGGCTGTGGTGGCAGCGTTTGATGCCAGCTGCTAGATACGAGGGTGCGCAGGCTGTGGTGTGGCTTTCTACCTGCTGAATGGCTGCAGGAGACTTTTGTAGGAGGGTGCAATTAGAAAGAGTCTGTTTTCCTTTGGTCTAGCCCATGGCGGACTTCTCTGAAGCTGCCCAGCACTTCAGCCACACATAGCAAACCAGAGCAAAAGGACATTACATGTTTGGAAACACCATGAAAATTTTTTAATTTCACAAAAATAAATCCCAGCCACTAAGAACGTATCTGGAAAACCCATTTGATATTCCAGTTTTTTGAGGTGAAATATGAACAAAATGGTGATCATGTATGGATGCTTTTGATTAGCTGGCTGGCGAGCTTAGGGGTTTTTTCACTCTTCTTGTTTCCCATGCAGTACATGAGTTCCCCACTCTCATTATCTGATCACCTCCAAAAATAGGTTCCTGCATATTTCATCCACCAGAAAAGTTTGAGAGAAAAGACCTACTTTTCCTTTTTCTCCTGGCAGTTGCACCTGAAGCCATGCAGCACTCTAAGCAACTACTGAGCAGCTTTCACACTTTCTTCCGCTTAGCAATGAGTCAGCTACAGAGATGTCATGGCCCTGAGGGCAGTCACAGGTCTTGCTGTTCCTGCCCAGCCTCTGTGCAGCCATGTGGCTTCAGAAGCCCCATTTCAGCCCAGCCTGGGGCCATCAGTCCCTGCTCCAGTGCTCCCGCAGCAATGCTGGTTGTATGTTGGGCACCTTGGTAATAAGTTGCAGCCTTGACTCTGGTCCTGTCTTTGTCCTCCTCTTCTTTAGCTCCTGATGGAAGCCCCTGGATGGTTTCTGGCCCTGTTTCATCACTTTCCATCTCAGGGGCTGTTGATGGACCTTGTTATAGCTGTCATTTCTGCCCGCCATGGTCAGGCTCTGTTGGTTGGCACCCACCGGTAATAGCATGGCCTTTTCTGGGGTGACCCTCAGGTCCCAGCTCATCCACCTTTGGAAACAGCTGTCCCTCAGTGACGATATCATGGAATGTACTGAGTTGGAAGGGACCTTTAAAGATCATCTAGTCCAACCTCCCCTGCAGTAAGCAGGGACGTTGTTACCAGATCAGGTTGCTCAGAGCCCCATCAAACCTGACCTTGAGTATCTCCAGGGATGGGGCCTCCACCACCTCTGTGGGCAACCTGTTCCAGTGATCTACCACCCTCATGTTGAAAAACTTTTTCCTAATATCCAACCTAAATCCACCCTTTTCTAGTTTAAAACCATTACCCCTCATCCTACGGCTACATGCCCTTGCAAACAGTTACTCCCCAGCTTTCTTCCAGGTATTGGAAGGTCACTATAAGGTCCCCCAAGAGCCTTCTCTTCTCCAGGCTGAACAACCCCAGCTCTCTCAGCCTATCTTTGTAGGAGAGGTGCTCCAGCCCTTTGATTATTTTTGTGCCCCTCCTCTGCACATGCTCCAGCAGGTCCATGTCTTTCTTGAGTGAAGGACTCCGAAGCTTTGTGTGGAAAAATGATGGTAGTGAACCACCTTCATCTTGTAGTATTTCTGTGTGCAAGCAGCAAACATCATTACTGTCTCTGTGCTAAGTTATCGGAAAACATCTCCTACAGCCTGGGTCGTATGCATTATGGTGGCTTTGCACAAGAGCAAGAGGGAAGGGATGGAGCTCAGACTCCGAGGTTTTCCTGTTACAGAGCCATCTATAAGTCTTTAACACACTCGTTTCACTATCTGTAATTTTAGTTATATAGCTTATCTGTCTTATGATAATACCTGGTTCTTATAGCAAATAGAAGGCTGACAAATACAGTTCGCTCAAGCCTTTCCTCATTTGGCATGTGTGAGTTGATTTTTTCTTCAAAAATAGTTTATCAAGCACAAAGAAGATATTTAAGTTGTCTTTGATTACCCACAGTTTTTCCCACTGATACTGAGTCAGAGAATACCCAGAGGAATGAATTCAAATTATGAGGTGAAATGTGGGAAAACAAAGAGAGAACAAGAGCAATTGTGAGTGAAATAACAGAACTTCAGCTTTATGTTTGCAAAATCTTCTCTTTTCCAAATTTTACTCTGAGGGTTCAACTCCACTAATTCAACCACAGCCCAGCGCCCCTCTGAAAAGGGCACTCTGCTCCTGAGGTAGCATGACCCATGCCAGCCTGTTAAGCATGACACAAAATCCTGGAGAAGCAGGTCAACACAACAAGGAAATGCAACCCTAAATTCTTGTTTATCTGCTAGGGGGTGAGAAGAGATACTGCTGCTAGTTGCAGATGAAAATGTATTTTAGTACAACAGTACGCTCTGGAGAGTTTATTGTATTCACCTATCATTATTGGTTAGCTATATGTCCTGGCGTATATTGTGTGTGCTTCAGAAAGCTCAGATTCTCAACATTTCTCGCATTCCTAAGAGTTAAAACTATCTGATGTCCCATAGGACAGCAGGATTTGCAGTGCTCTTCAGCAGTATTCCTCCTCGGCATTTCATGGAATATTGAGGGGATGAGCCACCACAATTAAATGAAAGAAAACGTTAACATGCATTAAGAAACCAAGGGAAGACGGGGCTTTCTTGCAGGATGCTCATCTGCTTGATTTTGAAATCCCACAACTTTGAAGAGACTGAGTAGCAATGACAAACTGGAAATATTCTTCCCTGCAGAAGGAAGGGACATATCTATATTTCATAAGCCATTAGAATCCAAATTGTGAATGCCACCACAAAGGATGTGCAGTCTGTTGATTACAGATTACATTTACTGACACAACACTCTTACCAGGGAATACTTATGTCACCGACAGAGATTAATGCTGTCTTTAACAAATTAACTCACTGGATGGCAGTTTTTGCTATAATCTGCCCCGCAGCTGTGACCTCAGAGGTGTGCCCACCTCGCAAGGCTGTCTGCTGGACAAGTAACTCAGGAGTAAAAAGAAAGAAGAAGAAAAAGTGAATGTTCAAGATATTTGCTCAATAATGAATTTATCAATGACGTTAAAGCCCACAGTAATCTGTCCTGTCCTCAGTGTGCCTTTACTTGGTTGAAGTCCAAGTGGCACATGGAGACTAATTAGGCCAGTGGATGACTCTTCTCCAACCACGTTCACTATCCCTGGTTTAGACTGCTGTTTTCTTCAAGCTTCCTTTTCTCATAGAGGGGACTAGAGCCTCCATAATCAGGAAAACACCACCACCCATTTCCTCTGCAAGTACCACACAAAGAAATAGCAAAATCCAGAGGCATAGTTTGTCCCTATACCAGGATTCACTTTTAAATACCCACTAAAAGAAATAAATCTCAGACAGGAAGCAGCTCCAGCCCCTATCCTGCTTCTGGCCCAACTGCAAGGGCTGAGCTGGGGCAAGGCAGGGGATGGGGTCTTGGAGAGGGGCACGAGCTGCTCTAAGTGGCCCTGCCACCACAAGAAATACATATACAGACACAGATGACTGTAAGGGACAAGACCTGTGGGCAGGGATGCATTTTGCTCCTCACCCATCTCAGCAGAGCCTCATGGAGTATGGCCACAGGTGAAAAGATGTTGCAGAGACTGCTTTTGCCCTGTTTACACTTCACCAAAGTTCCTTTTTCTTCCTTCTGTCTAACTTTCCTTACAAGTCATTAAAGTTCTTTTGGCAGCTGTTTGCAGAGAAAGTGGAGGCCTCCTGGCACTTGAAGTGCGATGGTGCATCCTGCGAAGGAGAGGGCTCGGCAGTGAAGGTAGCACACCTTTCACATTGCAGCACAGAAACAGAGGCAGCAGAAATTCATTTTACACTGATGAAGAAATTCCAGGTGCCGGGAACTGCAGCTTTTCTTTGGATGAAATAGTTTCTGTAGCTTTGTGGACTGACTTCCATACTGTAGGATTCACAGTAACAGCAGTGCCTGGGGCTGGCGGTGATGCAAATCTTCCAATGCAGAAGTTGCCTCCCAGGATAGAAAACTAGCACTTCTTCTGTTCAAAACACTATGTGACCTCTTTTAATGGTTTGTTTCCATTGCCTTTGCCTTCTCTGAGTGCTTACGACGCAGGATGGTAAACAAAGGCACAGGTTTCCTCATAACAAGGCATTGCGCTGACAATACATTGCATTTATCTTCAGGTTTCACTGGAGTGCTTAGGGAGACGTCCAGCCCCCTCCTCCTCTGTACTGCACTTTCTTCCCTTTCTTTTAATGTGGTTTTGGAATGATCAGTGTCCTTGGGGTGTCTGTTACTCCTCTTTTGCTCTTTTTTCTTTATTTCAGAATGTGCAACCTTTTTTCTTCTTATTTTTTCTGTACTTGCCTCTTGAGAAGGTAGAAAAATAAATAGATTTGTGAAGCATGAGGTCCTTTTTGAACAGTTTTGAGAGGTGAATATGATGTAAGCAAAATAATTACTTTCTCAAGTTGAATTGGCCCAAATTTGGCTGATTACTTTTTCGAAGCTACATTTCAATACAACTCTGATCAGATCAGCCATTTTCCACAGCTTGTATTTTTGTCCTGTGTGTTATTTTAATCTTATCATTACCATGGGACTTGAATTCATTTGGAACTCATTAATAATCAGTATAATTCCCTTTCATTAGAAATCTCTTGCTGAAGTAACCACTTGTGACAATCCCCATGAAGTGACCATCTTTGTAGACATACAGCTGATGTTGATGAATTAATACAGAACTTTATATTTAACTAATATTCCTGGAAATAATAAAACACTTTAATATATTCCATGCATAATTAATAGAAGATCAGAAGGATGAAAGGTACAAGTGGAAATAGGATCATTTTCTCAGTTATCAGAATTCCCCTTTTTTGGTGTGGTACACTAGTGGTATTTTATGTTGCTTATATATGCATCTTTGCACAATGTATTTTTCTGCCATGTATAATGAAACTCAGAATGAGAAACACTGCCATAGCTGATGAAGACAGAGTCCTTCCCAACATTAACACAATAGCTGGCAGTTCATCATGTCTGAAAAGAAGATTTTATAATCAAAAACATTGAAAGTATGTGAAAGAGAGGGTTAAGAAAAAGAGAGCATACTCTTCTTGGAGCATGGACTGCAATCTTCTGTTTTTCTCTAAGCTTTCATTGAGCAAACGCATCTATATCTTGACTGTCTTCACAAGTTACAGTTTTTGTAGAAATCTTTGTGTGCAGGCTAACATAGCCATGCACAAGTATTCATGCTGCTCTGAAGAGGTGTCAGTATGTCACATTTCCCTGAACAATGTTGGGCTGTAGGGGGGGAAGAGATTTTAAGTAGCTTTGAAAGAATGTTGAACAATTCCCTTGTTTGGTGTCTCTTCCATGTGTGTGACTACTCCATCATGTGACAGAAAAATCCCACAATGATTCTGGCTAAATTTGGTGAGACCGAGATTTAAGAAAAAGCCTTTTCTATAGTCACACTTCTGCTGAAAACTTTTAAATTCTTTCTGGAAGACGAGGAGGGCAAGAGTAATCAGACAAAGCTGGATCTGAAAGCAAATCCCCATATTGGAAGGAGAAGGATGGGTGGAACAAGAGCATGTCCCATGTTTTTGCTCTGTTCTGCTGTCCAGCTTGATACTGCTTCAGAGATGTCAGTCATCTCTGGGAAACAGTTTCTTTCACATATGTGCCAGTTGCATTTCTATTGCAACAGATTGGGCCACGTTTTCAAGAAAATCATGACTGCCTCTAATACTGTTTGATGACTCCACTTTCAGATCATTTCTACTATTCCTTGTGCCTCTCCGGCTGAATGGAATAGGGGTCTGCCATTAAGCTGTTAATATTGGCTTTAAATGTTGACACAATCAATGGGAAGATAATTCCTGCTACACCAATGGCTGCACCAAAGCAGCAATGGTTCTGTGCCAGGCGAAGGGCTGCATCTCATCTGCCCAAATGTACTGTCGACAATTCTCTGCAAACTGGTCATCTAAACCCCTCTTTTGCCCATAGCAACGAGTCTTCTCTTTCCGAAGTGGGCATTTCTACTGAGTTAATCTCAAATAACTCCCACCCTGGAAGTGCCACTTTCTCTCTATGTACCCTGGTGGAAACCCAGCTGGCACCTTGGGTAGGGGCAGCTACCCTGTGGGAAATACTGCCTGGAGAAGTCAGTCCCACCCCCGGTGACAGTGCCCTGGGACCTCCCTTCAATTCTCAGCATGAGGAGACGAGGCTCCTGATAAAGCAAAGAGTTTCCTTAGGCTCTTTCACAGCTCAGATGCACTGTGAGGAATGAGACCTTCATCCTCCTAATAAGCAAATGTGTTCAGAGTAAATGCACTCCTTGAAGGGCGTTAATGCTTTCATCACCACTGGCTAATGAGCCTGAACTTGCACCTTGTACTAGATACTAATCAGATCCCTCTTTCTGTACTCTCTAAAGCTGTGCAATTTGGTCTGCCAGCTGGCAGCAATGCTATTTAAAAATAACCACACATGAATGTTCTTATTCAATATTTCTGTCACAGGAGTTGGTAAAGGTCTAGTCCCAGGCAAGACTGGGGCCCATTTTAATATGCGTTGCATTCTTAATTCCTTTTAAAGTTATTAACTTATTCCATTTACAAAATCAAATAATAAGCCTTTTAATTGAAGAGTAACTATTTCTTGTATAATGTAATTTGATTTTTTCCCTCAAAATTTCAAATTACTTTGGTCCTGTTTTTTCATGATTATTTGCATAATCTACTACACTTTCAGGACTTTCTTACTTTGCATAAATCAATTTCACTTCTTGTTCACCTCATCACTTTCAAGGGGA
Organism: Mesitornis unicolor; assembly: GCF_000695765.1. Classification (NCBI taxonomy): domain Eukaryota; kingdom Metazoa; phylum Chordata; class Aves; order Mesitornithiformes; family Mesitornithidae; genus Mesitornis; species Mesitornis unicolor. Next base: position 21,731 of record NW_010171542.1, read on the forward strand.
TTCTTTTCTGCTTTACTGGACTTAAATTAAGCCTCTGGAGGAAGGGGTGTCATGAAATGGCCAGCATAAAAATCTGTATAATGAAAGCAATTTTCCCATTTAAATTGGAACTCAAGAATATCACTGCTCATTAGCAGACTTTAGATCTTTTATTTCATTTTAAGAGAGAAAGACAAGCATTCTTGCCCTAATATGAGTTTCTTGCACAGAATTTATTTGGAGGCCTTTAAATTTATTGCCATGCAAGTTAGGTGCCTACATACCTTTAAAAAACAAGTCTCTGTGATTTGTAAAGTATTAACTTTGCTAGCAAGACCATCAAAATTTCCTTGCTTCATCAGACTGGTGATCTGTCTGGTTTGGTTTCTCTCTGGGGTCAAAACTGATCTGCAAAGATGGCTGAATAACAGATGGATGTGGAATCACTTATGATGAAAGGGATATTTCTTCCTAACTCTACACACTCAGCACATGCTTTTGCTGGTGATGATCTTAGATAAGTTTTAATATGAAATCTGTACTGAAAACTATACCTGAGAGGAGTGCTTAGTATAACAGAAGAAAAGCATCAGAAACAAAGCTCTTGGGCTGGAAGGGAGTGAGATGCAAAATCTGTGTTGCTTGTCTCTTGGATACTAAAGCGCAGATGCAAAGCAGCCACATCTTTTTCACTAGAAGGCTTCGGGGCTATTTAACCTTCCAGGGTAGACGCCCTCACATTTTCCTGCAGTCTGGAGGCTTTATCATCAATAATTCTCTATTTATCTTTCACAGTTTCAAAAGAAATATCTGTCCATGGGGAGGAAGAGCACTCCTTGCTCTTTGTCCTGTAGCAGAGCTGCAGGATGGCATAGCCTGAGCTCCTCATGTGCATGTGGCCTCGGTCAGGCTCAGGAGCCACAGGTTGCCCCTCGTGTCTGTGGCCTTGCTGCAGGCTCTGAGGTACCTGGGGTGCGTGACTCAGCTGAGGATTCCCCAGACAGTGCTGCTGATTTACCGAGCTGAGGCAATCCATGGTCCTCACTGACCTTTTCCATTCTGTCCTGTCACATTTCCTTGCAAAATACTTGTTTTATGGGTTGCAGTCCAGTTGCCAAAACTAACATTCTCTTTCTCTGTAAGATGAAGATATTTTTCTTGACTTTGCTTGCAACAGCCTGTTTCCATTTGAATATTTTACAGGATCAAGTAGCAATGATATCCGCTTACCTTTTGTTAAGTTTCTTGGGTTATGAATGAGAAGCTGCTTTTGTCTGCTAAATACGATGATAAAGAGCATTTAAACCCTTGAAGAAAGTGTTAGTGCACCTACCTCTTCTGCATAAATGTGTGTTTTCCAATCATTGCCTATTTCTTTGTCATTGTTGTGATGTACAAGGAACACAACAGAATAAATTGAACACAGGGAGCCTCTGATAAGAAAATATACGTTTCAGAAACAGGATTGAAGGTTATATTTAATTTGGTAACATTTGTGAAAGCCTTTTTTAAAAATTACTTTCCTAGTTAGTATGTATTATTCCAAAATACATGCCTTTGATTTCAGGAACTGTCAGAGGAAATGAATAATTTTATCACAATTGTTAAATGTCTTGTTTGTCTTACATATTCAGTGCCGAATAAAAAAATCTGTTTATGCAAAATTTATTTATGCTAAGTCTTAAAAAAGATTTACATGCTAGAAAAGTGGAAGACACGGTAATCTTTTGTTTTTGCAAGACAGCTTAAAAACAAAGCTTCTGTCTGACATATTTCAAGGCACACATTTTTGTTTCTTCTTCCATTGGTCTTCCCCTAATTCCTTGATCTGCTGCAAAATAAATATAGGAGCAGACTAAGTTTTTTTGACCTGAGATCAGCATTATTTTCCAGGTTATTTATCAAATGTTTTTTTCCAATGAGAGGCCTTGGCTGATCAGATGTATAACTGAATAGAAATAAGCCTTTTAGGAAAACTTACCCTATTTATCCCAATATTTTTTGAGACCTGTGTTTGTGAAGGTGCTCACATTTTCTGCACTCATGGACAAGATGCCTGGAACTGGGGCAAGAGGAGAAGAGTGGGGATAGTGACAGCCCCTCAGCTGGGCACTGGCAAGGTGGAGAGGGAAAACCTAAGTTCGGTTTCTTCACCACATATTGCTTCAGAACTTGTGTTGTAGTTACTGGATAAAACAGTGTGTGTAAAGGCATGGCATAACTTGGACCTCAATATTCCATTTCCATGGTGACTATGCCAAACCGTTGGCAAGAGGGGTCTAGCCATGCCATTGAATGACAGGGCTTTGCTCAACCCTTTGCATAAATGTCGGTAAGGCATCCATACACTGCACAACCCTGACTGGTGGATAGAGGCACCTGCCAGAGAGATGCAGGATTTTGGATACAGTCTTGTGGTCAGCATTTTTATCTATCAGCCTTGAGCATCCTCCTGCTGACGGTATAATCTGTCTGTGCTCCCTGTTCAAGCTGCAGTTTCCTTAGTCCTTAACCCTCTCCAAGCCCTGCACAACAGGGAGCACAGGGCTGGCAGTTCCCCTTCATGTCTGTACTTGAAAACATTGAATTTCACTGGCTGAGCATAAAGAATTTGTCTTCTACAAGCACTTAGGTTTTTAGCCACAAAAAAAAAAAAAGACCATTTTGTACTATTGTGAAGAGCATATCCTTGGACCATGGAGGTGCAAAACAGTAAAAAAGCCTACTGCAAAAAAAGTTATGGACCTGGTAAAGCTGGAGCTCCTTCAGTTAGGATGGAAACTCCTCCGCTTCTCTGAGGTCAGCTCATCACAGGTGCTGGAAGCTGCTACAGAGCATTCAGCTATGGCAGACTCTAATATTGTTGAGGGTTTTTTTCTTCTATCTGTTCGAGGTTTTCAAATAAAAACAGAGTGCATACTCTTTGTCCCAGGAGCTTTCACTCTAATGGGCTGTTAATGAGCTATCAATTACTTATGCAAAATGAAATACATACATATGCACACATTACTATTCCTTAGCTGAAGGCTTACCGTGTTTAAATGTTGGGAGCTACACCCTCCTTACCTGGCTCACCGGCCCTACATACATCTCCACTCTGTTACAAGGTCTAGTGTGTAAGACTTTGCGCAAGATTGCATTCCTGAGGTTCGCAGGCTGAAGCTTTAATCTCATGCAACATTTGCAATTCCCTGAGTAAGCTGATACGTAGCACTTCTCTGCTATCGAACAGTCACAGTGTATTAATCAATCCTCAAGCCCTCTTGTGAAGCGCACTAGCTGTTAATCTTATTTCTAGAGGCACCGTCTCCTTCTTGACTGTGGATTCTTGAATTACAATGGCTAAAAAGCATTTCTGTCCATTCACAAGGGGGCCAGAAGCTAAACTTTCTTTTACCCACCCTTTGTCAACTACACAGCAAGGACTGATCATTGTCATGAGCTTGACCTCGTAATGAAATCAGTGACCTTGAAGATGGCACAGGCAATATAAATCCTCTTGTTCACCCCAAGTTTAGAAGCTGTTTGCTTGACTCCTTTGATCAGCTTCCTCATGAATGAGGAGCCCCCAGCAAGACCTGCCTGAACCACTTAAGTTGCTCCCTCCCATGTGGTGAAGAGGAAGCATTTGTGTGGCCCAGGACATAGATTGCTAAGCTCAGTGCTCAGGCTGCTATGGAGTCTTTTCTTTCCTCAGGGTCCTCGCCTACATTTCCCCACATATTCCAGTCCCTATTAACCCTGTAGTTGTCCCTAGAGTAGCCTCCAACGTGGGGGATCAATGGCGTCCTACCACATGTCGCTTTCCGTGCACCATCTCCTTTACTGCCACCTTCCAGAGCTCCCTGCACTCAGGCTGCCTGGGCAGAGCAGCACACAGAGGTGCTGGAAGTGGGAGTAAACATCAAACAGAAAATGTGAAACAGTAGAGAAAGGAAAAGTTTTATTTAAAAAATGCGTTGGATTTTTTTTCTGGTTTTGTGAGTCTCTGTGTGACTAGACCACATCAAACAAGCTCAACATCCTGGAGCTAGCTAGGCTGCTAAGGGTTAAGGTATTTATGAACTTGTTAAGGGATGGAAACAGTATGCACTGTTCACAGTGTTTATTTTTAACTGCCACACTAGAGAGAATCTTTGATTACGTTATTGGTTTATTCTCATTGAATGTTAGTTGTATCTTTTTTTTTACAGTGTTATTTCTGTGTTAGAAATTTCTCCTAATTGACTGAAAATGGAGGATTTTAATTAACCAATCTTTTCATGCAGAGGACTCCAGATGCCGAAATCCCGGGCCATTATGGGGTTAAATATCAGTCTAAAAGATTAACAACTTAACTGGAAACATTTTATCACAGATACAGAAAATAAATCCTGTTCCCAGAGAGCCACAAACCATGTGTGCCATTGAGGAAGGGAACTGCACAAACCAATAACAACTGATTGCTCCTGCACCAGCAAACAGCAGCGATAAGACAAAAATCACTATAAGGATCAAAGTTGCTGAGCTCCTTGGCCAGTGCTGATGCTGCAGAGCTGAAATATGATGTGTGTTGCATACCCAGGGGTGACTTTCTCTGAAGACACTCAGAGCTTGTGCCCTCAGCTGGCTTTCTCAGCATAGGAAAGCAGGGATATGTGCTTTCATGTCAGGTTTATGTGAGTGAGAATAACCCATGCTGCCACTGCAAGAAAACAGGTGCTGGTTTTTATCCAAAGTTTAAAGCTCTGGTTTGGATTCTCAGAGGCTGCTGCCAGGATGGACACGATGTGAATGTTGAGCTTCAGAGCCCTAGCCATATACATACTGAGGGGCCAAATGTGTCAAATTTACCACAGCTCTGAATTATGCATTTTTTAAAAAATGTTCAATTTCTCTTCCTTCCTTTAAAGTGAAAAAGACAAACAACCCAACACCCCAACTTTCCCCACACACTTTCCCCTTCCTTGTATCATTCAATACACAGCTGACTGTGACTATAACAAGATGCAGCAAACGATGCACCTATTTACTGACAGGGGCATCCGGAGAACATGCAGGAGCAAAATGGACAGAAATCTCTCCTGGAGCATAAACATCTGGCAGCTACAAGAACTGTGCACTGAATATTGTGTAAACGTTTGGCTGCATGTGCTTTAAGGCTTGCTTGTCCACGGATAAGGAAATTAATCTGATGTTTAGATTAGGTTCGTGTCTACACACTATAAGTATGGATTTAGTGGCTTTTTGGCCAGAAATGAAATCATAGATGTTCAAAAACACAAGCCTTAAGAAGTTCTCTCTTTCCCAGGACTAAATCCTTAAGGTGTAAATTGTTAAACAGACAAAACTTTGTCTCCATGAGGACAGAAAAATATCACTCCTTCACTCACAGAAAAATGTATCTTGGCTGGGTGGGAGACTCCTCTGAAAGTTATGCCTCACTGTGAATATTGTCCTACTCTGGAAAAGTACATAAAAATAAGTCCTTCAGGGTAAGTATTGCATCATCTTACATTACACTTTCACTTTTCCATGCAAGACTTTGCTCTATAATTTTGCAAAAGCCGCTCTCAGCTGTAGGAGCCATCTTCATTCCAGCAGGGTGAGGGGCATAAAAAGGCCTGATCCTCAAGGAGGGCTCTGTACACCAATACCACAGACATACCCAGAACCCCCACCTACTTCAAAGATACTAAGTTGTAAAAAGTAGGCACTGAAAAGAAGAGGTTGTGTGACAGTTTTTTGGACAACTTTAACTCAGTCCACTTGCATGGCTGTTCTATGGCACATTCTTACACAAATTTTCTCTCTCAATCCCCTGCACTGTGAAATGCATGGGAGAAGGTAAGGCACTCATTGAGGAGATGGTCAATATTTTATTTTACTTCCTTTTTTCTCCAGTTTGTAGCCCCAGGCCTTGTCTACTGCAGACTTTTCAAACCAGCTCTGAATAAAGATGCGTCTATTTTCCCCTGGCCTTTTCTATAGGCTATTATTACTTCTGACTGCTTCAGAGACTGGTTTATTTTCTTTGCCTTGTAGATACTGCCTCCTTTGGAGGGTGGAGGATTAAGGCATTGAGAAATCAAGGTCAGGGTAATGTGTACCTGACTGAGGCGGCTGGACCTTCTTTCCCTTGTGCAGCACACTTAGGAGTAGGCTGGCTGTGCAGGACGATGGTCCCTTCTACTTCACCTGCAGGTATTACCATATCTACAGTGGGGCTCAGTGGGAAAGAAAAGGAACAAAAAGGAGCTGCAGGTTGGTTCCACAGAAAAAGGGGAAGCTCAAATTCATGACTGTAGGCTTAAGTGACTGGACTTCGCAGTGATGAAGAAAACTAATCAGATGATAATTAAAAAATAACTTGACTCCAGTTGGTACTGGTGCACTATGGACAGCCTGTAACAAAAGCTCTGCCAGGCATCAGCTGCTGTTATGCACTTGACAGTGCCAGTCTGGGGCATATCAGAGGAATTTAGCCTGTCTCTATGTGGTGTGTGGTTTTTGCTTCCCAAGAACAAACTCTTCTTGGGAAGACTTACCCCATGATGCAGTCCAGCACAGCTGGCTGCTCCTTTACAGCTGGAGGGTCTCCTCGACCAGGTCCCACCAACAGGAGGTCTGCACTGCAAGGGGTGAAGGGACAGCATCGTCTCAGGTGGGAAAGGGTTCTGCTGGAACATCCTTGGCTCCTAATTCTCCTGTATTCTTTCCTGAAGTAATGAGCTGTAAGAAGGAATCTTCTTTTTATAGAAAGTTACACAAAGGAGCTACACAAGTTCTTTGATTTTGCCTCTGCATCCCAAAATATACAACTTTCTTCCTGATACTGTATGATCTTCAATCACCATACAAAAATAAATTATCTGCGGGAGAATGAGGGCAAGCTGAAAACTTATTTATCACCCAACCATTATAATGTGGTTGATGATCAAACAACCTGTGAAGCTGAGATAATTTTCTTCATCTTCAAGTAGCCACTGGAAAGCCTCATTACATGCCTGAAGTTGCATTGCTTAGCAACAACAGTTCAGAAATTCAAGTTATCAGCATGATCACTAATAAGACAGTAAGCTGCAAAAGAATCCTGAATAAACTAGATGCATTTGCATTTCAAAATAAATGAGAGTAAATGTCAGATTGTGTTTTGGAGTATATGAGCTCTTCTTAGCACAGATATATTGTATTTACTCAAGCATTTGTACAATGGAGGCAAATCTGAAATACTTCTAAAATGTTATAAATACAGCATGTCTGTGAGCTCCGTATATTTTACTACTCTCCAACTGCTAACTTTAGCTAAAGAAGCCAGCTACCAGAAAAATTATGCCATCAACATATGGCGCACACAAGAACAATTGGAAGTGGTATTTTCCACGTCAGGACACGACTATGAACAGGAGTTTCTGAATAATGAAGATACAAATATCATGCTGCAAAGCACAGGATCCATTTGAAGGACTGTTCAGTTTATTCAACCACATTTGAGAACACTTTTTAAAACCTTACAAATACTAGGAGAATAATTTTGTTCAATGTCATACATAGAACATTTGTGGCCTCTGTTTAAAACTTTAGACAGTTAAGAATGGGGCTTTTCTGTAGCCTTGGATTTCTGGTGAAATGTACAGAAAACAGTGCCATGAAAATGCTCGGTGAAAGCCAAGTCAATGATAACCCAAGCCTATTGGTGACACATTGCCTTTCTCACCTGGTTATAACATTGAGCTGATCAGCTACTAAAAACAAAAGTGCCTGTCAGAGACCACGAAGCACTTGGTTTGAACTTGTGCTCATTTTGTCTCCAGGGAATTCACTTGAAATGTATCTGTCACTCATTCACTCACAGGCATAGCATTTAGGGGAAAAACCCACTTATTTCTGTTCCCTCTACAGGCAAGCCTCACTTACCTACCATCTTCTTATCCATCTACTTGTAGCTAGTAGGTGCCATCTCTAGCCAGCATGTGTATGGGTATTCAGGCATTTCCAAAGGATACCATATCCCACCTGTACAAAACCTCCTCTTTGGCTGCAGAGGAAGCCTCCTAGCCTGCTTCGACTCATGCTTCAAAATGCACTCACTGAAGTAGAGGACATTAATTTTTTTATAAGAGCATCACTAGGGACAAGTGAAGCCGAGCTCAGCAGTGATGGCTCTGAGAGCTGGATACGCAGGAATAACCATAGAAGAGCAATAAGGGTGTGAGGGGAAGCATGTAGAAAGGAATATTGCCCAGGTTGAAAGGTACCCATGAACCTCAACCAGCCCACCAAAGCAGGACCTTTCAGAGCACCTTCTTTCCCATAGATCCCCTTGCTTTATGCAGGACTCAGGACACAAGATGGTCAGTGGTCACATGAACAACAGTTGCAACTCTCAGCTTTACTTACTCAATACTAATCTTTATTAATATTAGGCTTGAATTACTATTTATTTTACACACCTGATGGAGAGATCTAAATTCCTTCAGCAGTGTTAAGATCTGTACTTGTATAGCTTGTATTTTTACAATTCTACCCAGGACGAGTTAGATATTTCCTTCTAAACTTCCTCCCAAGGAAAGAACAAGATTCATCCGTCAGGCATTCCTTTGGTATTAGTTGTCAGCAAATTTTCTCTACTCCAGAGGTCATTCAATGGGAGAGCTCTTTTCCCTGCAAGGGAAGAACATGAATCCAAATGACAGGCAAACATATCTGCAGGAGAGAAAAATAGCTTGGCGTTGTGGAAGAGGCAGAGGTAAGGTTGTTTGGATACTCCAAGAATATGAAGATACATCATTTAAATGCCATGCTTCTTTCAAAGACTGTTTTCAAAACACTTTTTGTAAAGTATGAATTTATTTGTTTGCCATAGTATTCAGGTATTTTCCAACTTAAAGACCTAGCCTGAAGTGAATTTGTCCTGCAAGCAGATATTATTTTAATTTTATATTTTTTAGGAAAAAAAAAGTTTGGAAAAAATTGTTTGGAAAATGCTATAATTTTGAATACTCTGAAACCCCTTGTATTTTGACACCCACACACAGCTCTTCTGGCCTACAAAATAAGGTAAGAATGGAAAATAGCTCATTCTAAACTTCAGTCATGTTTAATGCTGAAAATAAAACATGTAGACAACCTTATAATTCTTATAAATAATGATTCTACAGTCCAGAGCAATAAATGTGAAAACTATGGTTTATGATAATGTATTCTGCAGTGACAGTAGAAAATAGGTCATCATTTTGAAAAGGTGAGAAGCTATCTATCATGTTGAACACACTAGCAGGAAATTTGAAGTCATTTCAGAGGCAGTTAGTCCAAGATATTGTTCTTCTGACCCTCGTGTGCCCCAGCACAACATGTGAATGAACAGCTTGTCATGTCCACCTTGAAGGGAGGGTTTCTACATTAGTCTATCCCAAGGCTTGTCATATTTTGTGTTAGGAATCTATTTGTCTATCTGTCTGTATCACAGAATATTGATCTGGATGCCATTAACCAAACCACATGAGTTTTACTGAAAAAGACCAAAAAAAAAAAAGACATTACAGAAAGGTGTTTAAAGAACAGAAGTTACTATCATTAGTTATGTGAAAGGCGTGGTTAACTACAAGATCCTGCAGGTACAAGCTACCACAGAGCAATCACATTTTATCTTTTACCCAGTTAAACTCAGTTGGCCCAAAATGTCTACTTAGCCAGGTTTTCAGGCAAATAATTATCACTGTGGTGGCTGGACTACAACCAAAACCTATGCATCATAGGCAAAAGTACGTGCAACCCATACCTCTCCATTAGCTCTAGGTGAAGATGGTCAAGTCTGCGGCAGAATTTGGTTTTACCTTTGTCTAAAGGCTCCTCAGCGATATATTACTCTCTGCAGGTGTAAGGTGTGGGAGGAGGCTCAGTTCCACACAAGTAGGGCAGGATGCTGAGCCTGTGCTTTAGTAAATATTTGACACAAATGCTTTTCCAGCCAGACAAAGGCAACGGTTCCTTCATTTAATTGGTTTTTCAAAATGTCAGTGTCTGAATCATTCTAGTCTGATGCTTTTATTTTTCTGTGATAATTGATTTATATGTCTTATCCACTTTATCATTAAGTTATAAAGGTGGAATTCACCAAATCCAATTTTATTATGCTTTTATTGTACTCATTTTCTCTTCCACTCTCTCTAAAGCAGCTGCTTTTCAGCAGGGAAAAACCTGCTCAGTCTTTTCCTTATTCTCTGCCTTGCTTATATTTACCCACTGTTCCTGAAAGTGCACTGCTTATTCAGCATCTCAGGAACAGTCTGCTTCTGCAGACTGATCTCTGCATAAACTCACAGTAATTTGCCTCCGACAGCAAATTTAACAAGTTTGGTAAAAGTATTGCATCTGAACACTAATTCTGGAATAAAAAGGTTAATGACAAAATCAACTAAGACACATTTGTTACTAAAGTAAGTAAACTGATTTGACTTTATTTGACTTTGCATCAAATAGATGCCTATAAAAGGTCCAATAATAAATGTGCAATAAATTGTAAAAAAATTTCTAGAAACATTAAAAAGGACATTTCTGACCAGGAAAGGAGGGCCTTTGCTCACCAGCAGTGGATGTCTAATGGTTGGTTGTCTCAGTGTCATTTCTGATACAGGCCAGGATGCTGTTGGCCTTCTTGGCCACCTGGGCACGCTGCTGGCTCATGTTAGTAGCTGTCAACCAGCACTCTAGTGTCCTTTTCTGCAGGGCAGCTCTCCAGCCACTCATCCTCAAGCCTGTAGCATTGCATGGGATTGTTGTGACCCAGGCGCAGGACCTGGCACTTGGCCTTGTTACAACCTCATACGGTTGATCTTGGCCCACTGATGCAGCCTATGCAGGTCCCTCTGCAAAGCCATCCTACACCTGAGCAGATCAACACTCCCACCCAGCTTGGTGTTGTCTGCAAACTTGCTGAGGGAACACTCAATCCCCTCATCCAGATCATTGATAAAGATGTTAAACAGAACTGGCCCTAAAACTGAGCCCTGGGGAACACCGCTTGTGACTGGCTGCCAACTGGATTTAGCTCCATTCACCACAACTCTCTGTGCTCGGCTGTTCAACCAGGTTTTTTTACCCAGCAAAGAGTAAATGTGTCCAAGTCATGAGACCCCAGCTTCTCTAGGAGAGTGCTGTGAGATAATTTATACATACATACATATATGTATATATTTAATACATTTAACAAAGGTTATTCACATACCTAGAGAGAGGGAAGGAGGAAAAAAGCATCCAGCATAAAGTGTTTTCTACACAAACAACAATAAATTATCAGAATCATCCCTCTTGCCCCATCTCATTCCTTAAACATATGTGTGGCTTGGATCACCTTGGACTTTAATTCTAGGCATCTACCTTTGAAGTATTCTAGTAAAAATGAGAAATCAGCCCTCAAGTCCCATGAGCTCCAGACCACTGCCTAAAGCAGACCCTCCACAGCATGCCAGTTCACAGTGGTCCACCTTCAAATGCCTTGCCATCAGCCTATCTCCAAAATACTGCCTGAAAAGGCTCCAAAGGAAGGAATCAGGCAGGTGCACTGGTCTTTTAAAATGGGAAAACACAAAGGAAGAAGGAGTTGGAGGAATGAAATCCTTGAGAGCAGACTTGTCTGAGACTTATGTGTTCTCCCAGTCTAGCAGTGGGAAGGCAATAGGACTGAGGTAAGTCTGGGAATTTCCTAACCCCAGGCAGTAACAGCAGTCAATTCAACATTATGGTTTTATATACATATAGTACTTTTCACAGCTGCAAAATGAACACTGGGAGATTTCAAATTTCTTAGTATCTGGCCTTCAGAAATTCCCTAGCAGAAGAATTTACTCCCACTTTTATTAGCTTAGCTTTACTCTGATCTATTTAAAAGTTAAGATAAAGAAATTTCTACTTAACAATATACAAATTATATGGATGCCGTAACAGTATCTTAAAAAAAAGAACATTTGCTCCTTACATCAACATCATCTCAGTTAGGCTGGGATATGTATGTTTAAGAACAGAACTGGGCAGCTGAGACGTGATATAAAACTCTGACTGGATTCAGAGGATGTTGTTACTGATGCCAGAAGAGCTTAACAGAGAATTACTTCATCTTTTTCTTTCAAAAACGATCCTAGAAAACTCCATGGTGAACCTGAACATGACTGCTAAAGAGGGCAAGCTGCTAATAATTTTAATTTCAACTGTTTTCTCATGGATATCTTGTGGTTTGACTAATAGGGCCCCCAGAGGTTTTGGTGTAACTGCATGGATTTCCCACACAGTATATGGTCTGATTTTTTCCTGAGCGCAGATGGCTTTAGTTGTTAATCTCTGCAAATTCCCACTGACCTCTCACACATGCAGGGTTCTCTCCTTAAGAGCTGGTTCAGTTTGCCTCCTCTGTCATCCCTCTTGCAGAAATTGGAAGATGTTTTAAGCCATTCTGGAAACAGACTTTTGGTGGTGGGCTCTGACCCCAAAAAATAAGAATCTGCTTCTTGTTCCCCGTGTTTTTCCCAGGAAAGGCAGTTTTCTGGCCAGTGAGAAAAACAAGAGCACAAAAATACTTCCATTGAAAGACATGCCATTTCATGCTATAGTTCCTACTTCAGCAGTTGATATCTTCTTGTTTTGCACCTTATTCTGTTTCTCTCTCAAATTCAACTCTTTTCATTTATATTTGATTCATCACTGCATTTTACTCAAGAGTAAAATCCACTGTTTCTGCATCATTCCTAGACACATTTTGTCTGGGAGGTGTGTGTGGGGGGGGGGAAGCAGTGCTTTCTTTTCTCCCTAAAAGCTATTTTAAGCCTTTTGCTACAAAATTATGATCCAGGTAGCTCCCCAGGAGCAATGCCTATTCCTGCCGTGTTCCCCAAGCACAGACAACACTTTTGCTATTTGCGGTAGGAGACTCTTGAGCTCCATCTTCTGGAAAATCTGGGACAAACCTGCTTTTCCGAGCTGCTTCCCGGAAAAGCTGGGCGGGTTTCGGGGCAGGAGGCAGTGGCCAGCGTAACCTGGCAGAGCATCACAAGGCAGATGTGCTCGGGTTGCTACCCAAGGCAAACCCCCCCACCCCTCTTGCACCCCCTTTTCTCTTGATTCTCGAAGGAGAACCAAAGCTTCTGCAAGGCATTTGGAAAGTACAGGTACAGCTCTGAGGCAGGTACCGCCCAGCAGATCGCTTGGGCAAAATGCCCTTTGGATTATTTTGATGCCAACAGCGGCAACACGAGTGGACAGAAATGGCCTTGCAGACCCATTGCTCTGAGTTTGGCTCCCAGCCAAACGTGAGCACACATAAATATCTTTAATTGTGTTTTTCAGCTTGTTGGATGCTTTCTGTGCTTTGGCTTCATTGAGGTGTAGGTGATTTAAGCATGCCTGGCCAGCAACGACAGGCTGTTTCTCTTTGTTACAGGAGAGGCTGAAGTAACACTTCAGCTTATACTCTTACCTTGATCTCCCTTACTCAGCAACCTGACTTTTTCTGCTGATTTCAAAACCACACCATCAACTGTAAGAGCTTCACTTTTTATTTCTTCTCGACCACTTCTCCCAGGCCAGAGCAAAGGCAGGATACTTGTAGAAAACTTCTTGTGGCAGAGACAGCAAAACACTCAGTCCTCCCCTTGGGATGTGCTTGGAGAAATGCCTTTTCACGAGTACAGTAGTGCCCAGAAGCACCAAAACCTGAAAAAGGCACATCTAAAAGAGTTGATTACTGCCTGGAAAAGTTTCACATCTTAGTACAGGAGTATATAATATATACAGGGATATAATATAGGTATCCACAAGTGGAGAGATCCCACGTCCTTACTAGGCTAAACAGGGCTTTTTGAGGATGTTTAAGAAAAGACATTTTTTTAATTTCAAATATTTAACTTTCATAGGGGCTAGGTGGGAGCAGAAGGGGATTTTAATGCCATTAAAAGAAATGTGAATCCAAAATCCCATTGAATCCAAGAAAAAATACATTACTCTGAATGTCATGTAATTCAATCTCCTATTTAACTCAGAGTCAACTTCAAAGGTACCTGGGAGTCCCAAGGTTACCTGGGACCTTGTCCAGTGAAGTGTTGCAAATCTCCAGGGCTGGAGAGGCAACATCCTGCCTGGGCCCCAGTTCCAGCATGTGGCCCTCTCGCTGAGACATCTGCTTTCCCGTTTTTCCCATGTGTGGGTGGAAAGTCCCTTGCTGTAGATTGTGTCTGTTCTCTCTGATCTGGTCACCACACCTCTCTGTAGAATCTCTGTTTTCTCCATAGCTCACTATTAATTTGTTACTGAATTTCAGAAAGCACTTTTCATTCAATTGAATCCTGGGCTGTATCAAAAGAAGCATGACCAGCAAGTCAAAGGAGGTGATTCTTCCCCTCTACTCTGCTCTCACAAGACTCCGTCTGGAGTACTGCATCCAGCTCTGGGGCCCTCAGCATAAGAAGGACATGGACCTGATGGAGTGGGTTCAGAGGAGGGCCATGAGATGATCAAAGGCCTGGAGCACCTTTCCCATGAGGACACGCTGAGAGAGTTGGGATTTTTCAGCCTGGAGGAGGCTCCGGGGAGACTTTGCAGTGGCCTTCCAGTACATGAAAGGGCCTAAAAGAAAGCCAGAGAGGGACTTGTTACAAGGGCATATAGTCATAGGATGAGTTGTAATGGTTTCAGACTGGAAGAGGGTAAATTTAGATTAGATTTTAGGAAGAAATTCTTTATTGTGAGGGTGGTGAGACACTGGCACAGGTTGCCCAGGGAAGTTGTGGATGACCTCTCCCTGGAAGTGCTCAAGGCCAGGTTGGATGGGGTTTTGTCCAACCTGCTCTAGTGGGAGGTGTCCCTGCCCATGGACAGGACTGGAACCAGATGAGGTTTAAGGTCCCTTCCAACCCAAACCATTCTATGATTCTACAGTAAATCAAAAAAATTACCTGTGTGTTCAAAATCCTACAATAACAAAACTCTTTTACTAGACCAACAACAACAATAATATTTGTCAACAACAATAAAATATAATCTTATCATCAGCCTGAGGTTAACGCAGTGCTTTCACTCTCAGTGATACCATTACAATATTATTTTGCAAATAACTTCACTTCTACTCACCAACCTGGGAGTGCTCTTCTGAAAGAGAGTGCTAACACTTGATCTGGGAGTAGAAAATCCTTTTGTACTGCCATGACTTGGACACTTCATGAAAACATGTAACTTGCAGAAGAAATCAGTTGCAAATGGAAACCTCTAGTTAGGATGTATTTAACTTGAAATAGGTGCCCACTGCATTTACATTGGTGCTGTTATTCTGATTGAATGTGAACAAGTTGTCTTATGGGGATGTTATTTTGATTTAATGTGACCAAGTATTTGCAAAAATGGAAGCTGAATATCTGGAGTTAGATCTGAAGGCTAAAATTAAGGAAGGCTGTTTTGAAAAAAGTTCACCAATTGCATGTGTGCAAAAATCCTGTATTGAACAAGTGCTGAATGTATTAAAAAATTTAGCCTGTTTGGACAAATAATCTCTGCACTGAAAACACTGCAAGAGTTTCCTTTCAAAGAAGGTAAGGAAAAGAAAAAAGGGAAGTGAGTCTTTAAAAATACCATCATACTGTGAGCTATTACCAGGAGGCTATGGAAAGCTGCAGGTCCTCCCAAGACAAGAAAAATCAAGTTCATCTGAGATCTGAGACACAAAACACATTCTCTCTTTTTGATTAACAAGATGCAAGGGGTAGATTTTCCTTCCTTCAGTTTTTGACGACTTCCCCTCAAATTAGGAGCAGCTAAGCAGAGCAAGATTCACTCAAACTCATCTTGGTCCCCCAGGGCTTTCCTGTAACACTCCTCTTCTCACAGGACAAGCTGTGAGCACAGCATGCCCAGGCAGGGGAGTGCAACTCAGCTGAGAATTGGAGCATCCTATTTAGACCTGCTAGAACAATAGGTCTTATGTCTCATTTTGCTCTGTTTTGTCTTTTGGACTCTCAGTGTTGGCTAAGTGTATGTGTGTCTTCCCAGCATAGGGTATGACCTGTAAGCAGAGCTGGGCCACAGATGTTATTACTAAGATATTCTTATTTTCCCAGCACCCTCAGGACTATGGGATTAGCGAAGGCCTGAACAAAAACATTGCTTAAACGAAGGGATATGAGTGCTCTTCCCCTTTTCTTAGATACCCACCAGAGGGTGCAGTCCTCAGCCCCACATGCACCCACACAGCAAGATCAGTCTCCTTTTTAAAAATAATAACAGTCTCTCAAATAAAACCAAAGTTTCCTTTTTCCTTCTCAAAGGCACACAGTTGCTCAAGGGCTTGGGGAATGCCAGAGGTGTCTGGGAGTAACACTGAGGAGAGCAACCGGTGGTGGGTGAAAGGGAGAGGAAGAAAAGCCCTGTGGCCTTGGGATGAGGTAGGGATGGCCCCAGAAGCAACTGAGCCCCATGGGGGAGCAATGAGGTGGCAATCCTGGGAAGAGAGGGTTGTCTTCTGTCACCTACTCCAAGGGAGCCATGGCTCCCTGCATCTGGGCCTCAGGCAGAGGGAGGGCTGGGGAGGGCCTGCTCACAGCTCCTCTGAGGGATTGCCTTTCTCCTGCAGTAACATGGGGTCCTGTAATGAAAACTGGAGCTCCTGCTGCTCCTTGTTATTTTTCCCCTGCTGTCCATAGTCTGCAGAGTAATTTGGACCCTGCCCACTCTCTCTGCGCACAGGCCAAGGTAAAAGTTGTAGAGGAGAGTGCTGCCAGCATTGTCCTTTGCACAACATTTTCCTCTTTCCTGCTAAAACCGAGATGCCTGCTGAGGGTTCAGGCATCGTCACCCAATGCTTCCTGCCTCACCACAGTTCACGTAGCATTTCAGATGTGTCAGGTGGGAAATGCAGTGTTTGCTGTGGTAAAACAGCCCTGAATACAGATTTTTTTAAAGACCTTTGAGGTGGTTTTAAGTAATTTCCATTACCTGGGAAGCCTTCCCACAGCAGAGGCTGTTTCATTTCCTTTGCAGACACAGAGGTTTTCTGCCTGTGTGGCCTCGCACGCTTTTAATTGCAGGCATTTTGGCAAAGAAAAGTTGAGGAACTTATTTTCTGTTTCCTACAGCCTGAAGCCACCAGTGCTTGCATTTTCAGGAGCAAATAGACCCAAAGGAAGAGAGATTTTTTAAAACTTAAAAAGTTGGAAAAGAAGACTCCTTGTCTTTTCTGTTCCAGTGCACAGAAGTATTCACCATCAGGGATGAACAAGGTCCACAGGAGGTTTCAGTCAGTGGCACAGGTAAAATTTTCCCGCCCAAACCTTAGCTGGTGTAAACCACTCTCGCTTAACCCAGAACCGGAAGTCTGGAGGGTTAAAAACTGAGAAAACACCATTTTGGCAGGCATGAATTATCCCTTATAAGGAAGACTACACAAATATATTTCTCTCTCTCCCCAGCCACCCCTTCTCATCTTTATTTCAAGAATAATTTTAAGAAAAAAGTGAAAAAGTTGCAATGTAAAAGCAATCTCCTTTCAAGATCATTTGCAGCTTGGCTGGCCTGGAAGTGCCTTGGGAAATGCACCACAGCAGTGATCGCATCCCCTAATGTGTGAGTGTGTTTCAGCAATTCCTTTATAAGTTGCTGTTAAATCTTTCTGATTTTAGAGCACTGTTTCTAGAAGGCAGTCTTTTGTCTTCTTCTCTCTTTCAATGTTTGCCTTCATCTGCTTTAGCTATATAATTCTCCTTTCTGCTTTGCTGGTTTTTGTGGGAAATTCAAGTAGCATTCATACTTGCCACTATATATATAATTTCAAACACCGAAATTTTCAATCAATTTTGTATATTCTAAGTACATTGGGAAAGCAGCACGTCTCGCTTGAAATTCCATTTCTGTGACATTCAAAAGCAACACTAGCAGTTTTGGCTACAATCCTTTTAATTACCTTTTGCTTTAAAACAGATTTATTTCCCAGAGTTATGTGTTTGCACATACACAATACAAAAATACAAAATACAGAAAGAGCCTGTATCAACAAAATGGCACTGGTTTTGCAAATTACCCTGACTGCAAATATTTTTCACTTGAACATAAGAAATAATAAGAAATAATACAATTGAATCACATATCTTAGGTACATTGATATTAATTTTACCTGCTGCTCTTTCCTAAATAATGCTCAAGGTTTCCTTTGTCTGTTGCCTCAATTCAAGAGGTTCAAGTGGGAAAGGATGCTGATAGATTTCTTTTAATAACTTGAAATAGAGCTAAAATTGATATTTATTTTTCAGAGGAGACCAGATAACAGCCAAACCCAATATTACTTTTTATATGAAAATGTCCATATCTTACCAAAACTCAAGAAGGCATGTATGCACCTGGGAAGCAGTTGTTGAAGGAGTTGGTCTGTATCTGCTCCATCCCAAATGATCCAGCTGTTATTCAGCTAACATCCATATCTTGTGCAAACTTTAACTTTGGTCCCTATGGTCACAGTAAAAAATGGCATGTTGGATTACATTTCTCATGTTGTAAATGTAATGTGCCCTCAGCAAACATCTTTGGAAAGAAGGCATCAACCAAAAGTTTAGTCACTGAGGATAGGGCTGTTCTAACTGAATAAAATACTCAAAAAACCTTCAGGATGTTGCTGAGTCTGCAAGCTACACCTTGAGATGCTCTTCTGGCTGTTGAGGGGCACAGCCAGGTCTTTCAAGACAAACATTTAACAGGCTTAAGGTGATTTCTAGGTTTGCTATAATAAGAATCAGAGAATGGCCCTACTGGGTCAGACCCACGATTGTCCAGCACTTTGGCCTGCAGCAGATGACTAGGGAAGAGAGTAAGACCTGGGTGACCGCGTATGGTACTCTCCCAGCTTTCCCTTGTATTTAGCCCCTGAGTTAGAGGTGTTTTCTTTACGTTGAACAGATCTCAATGGATTTTTATTCTGTGATTTTCCTTCTTCAAACTCCTACAGACATTTGGCATTGTTAGTTCTCTCTCTGCCATACCTGCTCTAGTGACAGGTTTGTAATGCACAGCCTGCACCACCTGGGCTCGTACGGGTATTTTTGAGAGGGTCCGTTAAGGAAGACCAAGTCCATGAAGAGCCAAGCTGAAGCACAGCAAGGTCAGCAGAATTGCCTCTCTCTGTACAACTCAGAGGCAAAACTGGACTAGGAAACTGTTGTACTCCAACCACAGTGCATGTGGCCAGCTAGAGGACAAGGCATGGCTGTAAAAGGAAAGGGTATTTTCTACTGGCATCTGAGTGCTAAAGGCTTTTTTTCCCTAAAGCATACTTTTGAAAGCTGAAAGCCACTTGGACTAGGAGGAGATTTTCCAACATGGAGTGGGAGCATGTGGCCAGTTTTCGCAGCTTTCTTTTTCTATAGGAAGAGTAGTCCACGGACAACTTCTGATTCTGCATTTACAATAGGGATGCACCAAAGCAACAGTTTCCATCCTCCTTTATAACCACAGCAGCTCTTTGATTTTATCACAATGTTGATTTATAATGTTAGAAACTCTAGTGTTAAAACCAGGATTATCGGATATTTCCCAAGCTTTCTTCTAGATCCAGTGTGTTCTCCATAGCTTTGAAATCTGCTACATTTATGAAATCTTTTCTTTTTTTCTGTATTTTACTATTACAACTCTACAAAACAACAAAGGTTTACTTGACTGAGTACTGAACTGTAGGAGCTGTAGTAGCAGTATCCAAAGCTGGCAGCTCCTTGGAAGAGGGAAGTTGCCCAAAACACCCTGATGCTTGTGGGTTCAGGTTTGCTGTCAGTAATATTGACTGTCCCAAAAGGCCTGAGTTTCTGGAGGAAGATGTTCAGTGTGCTTTAAAAAATCGTATTTATTTCAGGCTGGGTCTCTAAGAGCATGAGTATGTCTTGACAGTTCATTTTCGCAAGTGAGGGTTTTTTGGGTGTCAACTCAGCATTGTGCTGAACATGAAAAACAGTATTATGCACTAGTTATGGAAAAAAACTTGACTTTGAAGGGTTTTTTCCACTTTTGTTACTGGGGGGGAAGGGCAGGGGGAGAACAGTGTACTCTGTGGCCAGAAAATTTTCTTTCTTTTGTGATTTAAATTCCTGACTTATCTCCAAACTTAACACCTTGCTATACCCATTCCCTTTCATAATTGTTTGTTGATCAAAAAATGTTAGTGAACAGTTTGCTTTGAACCCGCTCCCTTTTTTTTTGCTTTATCACTAACTTTCATTTTTTTGCACGCTTGCAGATTCTGCAGCGTAGGATGTCCTCCTGTTGTCCTTGCTTCTGATGTTAAAAAGCCTGCTTTATCCCTTTGCAAGCAGCTTTCTTCTATCAGCCTGCACACAACAAAAGAGGCTTTAAAGATAAAAGGAAGAGGAAGCCAGACTTTCTTTTTAATAGCCTGGGGACTGGACACCATCCCCTGGAACAGTGGAGTTTGACTGCAAAAGCCTAGAGATGATTGAGTTAAGCTCACACATGTAATGTCTTGTTCCCACAGGACAGCCCAAGGTGGGCTTTCAGCACTAGTCTGTTGCTAAAAAGATGTATTTTTAAAAAACCAAACATGATCTGGAATCAATATGATATTATTCTTTCCTTTTCTTGCTTTCCATTTTGCTGCTTTCAGCCTGACAATGCCATAACCTTCGGAGTCACCTCTGCAGAGATCCTGCTCCCTCTGGAGCAGCAGTGGATGCTTTGCAGCCGTTTGCTTCTTCCCTAAGGTCAGATAACAAAGACTCATATCTCAACATTTGTATCTTCTGGTTTATGCTTTTTCTGGCTGAACACAGAATCTGCAGAATCTTGTGCCTTAAAATGGTACAGATTTTTACCTGAGATTTTAATGTTGAATGCTCCTTCTTTCTCATCATACTACAGCTCAATTTGTTCTCAAGAGCCTTCCTAGAATTTCCTCTTTTTAGAGGGGTGCTGGTGCCCCCTGTTATGGTTTAAGGGTTAACAGCCTGAAAAGGAAGGACAGGTGGTGTCTGTAGGACCCTGGGGGGTCCGAGATCAGTACTGTTCCCTCCCCTTTCCGGCCACAGTCTATAAAAAACCGAGGAGGCCCGAGTTTTTCGCGGGCTTTCCCTGTCTTCCTGGGCTGCTTCCTGTCGCATCTCAGGACAGCTGGGCCTAGCTGCACGTGCTCGGCAGCATCCACCGCCATCCGCTCCCGGCACCACTGCGGTCCCTGGTGACGAGTCACAGCGGTCGCAGCAGCTACGAGGCACTGCTCAGACACTTCCACTTGGGACTACTGGGATCGGGTTTTGTATATAAATATCCTTTGTCCCTTATTAATTCCCTTTTCCTTTCCCCTGTTGTTTTTTTCATTAAATCTGTTACAGTCTTAACTTCCAATCTTGTGCGAAGCATCTTCTTTATTCCTTTTTTTTTCTTAATCCTCCCTTGGGAGAGTAGGGGACAATAGAGAGAAAATCCTGCTCCCTGGGCTTGCCCTGAGCCTTAAACGGAGACAGGATAAATTGGTGCCCAATGTGGGGCATGGCTTAATTTCAAGATAAGGATATTTAATTGGGAGAGGTAACGGGCAAAATATGGATTGAACAATGGTAAAATGTTGCATGATCATAAGTAATTTTCTTTTCATGGTGGTCAAGGGACAAGGGGTGGTTATTGTGCATAAACTACCCTGATGATGATTTGTTGTAAATGTTATGTAGGGAAGTTTGATTTTGTTTAGGTGAATTTTGAGAATAATTCTTGAATACATAATTCACAGTGGTGAGGGATGGAATGTATTGGGTTTTCTGTGAGGGGTTTTTTGGTTGTGTCTTTGGTAATGAGGGAAGGGCTATGGAGATGGCCCTTCAAGAAGTTACCTGAAAAGCTCCCCCTTTTCCTTTGCCAGCCCCACCTCTGACCAGGGCCAAGCCAATCAGTGCCCCTGTGAATTCATGTATTTAAGAGGGGGAAGGCATTTCCTCTCTCTCTCTGGCACCGGCCC